>NC_057801.1:838986341-838993588 GCF_018294505.1 Triticum aestivum | reverse complement strand
TTAGCCGAAAACGCAGAGTTCGTAATTTAGTTTTTAGATTGGAATGTGTTATGCATTACTAAAAGAGTTTTTTTTTGTGGAGATGAATCTAATTAAATGATCTGACGGTCTGAGTACTTGTCAGCATGACGAGGTGACTACGGATCCACCGGAACATGCGAGTGGCAATGCTCCAGGACAAGCAGGACAAACTATTGTCCAAATAATTTTTTGTACGATTGGAAGTGCAAGCATTTCTCCAAGATGGTTTGGTCCTGGTGTTCATGCAGCCGGCGATGGCATACCTTCACAGAATGGAGTACGGCATAGTTGTTCAAGGGTTGTATCAGGCCGCATGGGAAGAACCTGAAGTGGCAAGTGGATACAGTCAAGAACATAGTTAAAGGTGATATGGGAGATAAGTTCCCTAGCCAAGGTGGATTGAAGCTTGATGAGCCGAACCCAAGGGACGTGCTTAGTTTCTACCACAAAATTCTATCATTCACATCAACGGATGTTGCAAAGTAAGTAAAAAATGTACTAGAGTCATATATTTGTTGGCAACGGCTTATTGGGTTTGTTCAAATCAATGTTACTTACACTAGCAGGAAGTGGTTCAAGCATACTTATCCAAATCTTATAATCCTCAGGGAGAAGACTTTATGAAGGAGTTCAAGCTGAATGGCCAGTTAACAAGAATCGGGTGGATCTGCGTGTGGTGGATGATCGTTTACAAGGAATGTTGAATGTATGGTTCCTGGAGATGTTCAGGTGGCGCCACGTATTCGACCTGCGATTTGTGGTAAGTTCCAAAATGTACAATGAAAATCGGTCTTTGAGATACAGATAAATTGGTTTTGCACATAAAATATATGCACAGTGAAACAAAATCAGTAGACATATGCAATCTATTTGCTGAGCTGCATCACTAGCTCAAACAGATGCATACAGTATTATGTGCTGATCTTCTTAGACGGTGGATATATCAATTTTTAAACAAGAAATGGTCATAATGAAGTCCTTTTAAGCCACCATAGTATTTAATCTCGCAATCGAGTAGTATTTAAGATTGAGAGATTAAATTTCTAACATGCATGGGCAGGGCGGGGTAGGGCGACGCGTGTGGCGGTGCGCGGGGTGGAGGATAGGTTGGCGTTGGAGGGTGTCACAAGAGTCGGAGGAGAGGACAAAGTGGGGAGCACAATATGGTGCATGTAATATTCATCATTATTATTATTATTATTATAAAGTGGGTATATATTCGAAGAATTTTAGACATATTGTTTAATGAGTAGGGCGTTTTGGATCTCGGCAAACAAATTTATAAAGTGCTAGCTCACATTGCGGCATTTACATTGGTAAATCAAAGGTTAGCTTCTCATGCCACGCCATGGTCACCTGGCGTGTGTACTCCAGGTAGGCCTACGGTATGACGTGATGGAACTCATAAAACTACTAAATGCGGAAAATGAAATGAGGAATGAAGATAAGAGGGAAAATACTTACAGATTGTTGCTCCTGAAAGAGGGACTGTGCACTAGTCACTGGCTGGCTCGTGCGCTGGCTCAGGCTCGGGTCGATCCGACGAAGCTGTGTGTAGGAGATAGTAGGAGTGATCACAGCATCGAGAACCGCCTCCCGACCGTGCTCCTTGGGCCCCATGCTCACCATCGCCCTGTCGTCCAGATCCACCGCAATGGGGTCAGGTGTGTCAGGATGTAACTTCAGATACGCTTCAGAGTAGGCCTTCTTCCTCTCTGCGGTCTTCTTGCCGTAATACTTGGGCTCGCCAGGCTTGGAGTCCTTCCGCGTATGGGCGATCTCCCACGCCTGCATGTCTGAGAGCGGCCGCTTCAGTTTCTCCTCCTGCACCACCAAACAGAGGTTAGTCATACATAAGAAAGTGATGGTAAATAGAAGAAGAAGAATGTTTAATGGGGTTAGTCATACATTAACTGCCTTGTGGAGATAGTGGTTTGGGTTTCCCTAAGCATGTACTCCCTCCTTCCCTCGGTTAGCCTTGTTTTTGACTCTCATAGCCGCCCAGGCTCCAGCCTCATCACACCAAAGATCCACCAATGCCGCCCAGGACTCGTCTTTTCCATAACACCAATTTGGTAACACCTACATAATGAAAGCATAATGGCATGTCAACACAAAATGGTGAAATGTACCACAAGGTAATGAATGCATAATGAAAAATCTTTTATAGTTACCTTCAAGAACTCGTCCCTATCCAAGGTAATGCCCATCCTCCGCGCGTCGTCCTTGGTCATCTTCACACCAAGATAGTCGTGATGGTATGTCGAGATGGCCACATAACGCACCTCGTACTGCATCTGGCGGGCCTTCTTCTTGCATTGGTGCAGCACGATCTGGTCCGCTCTGGCCCTGTGCTCCGGAAGAACTCAATAGAATTTCTACTATCATGCATGAAACAAGAATGGAAGAAGACATGAGTTAAATCATTCATGAAACTAGAATGGACTTGTCTTCTGAAGAGAACTCACCCAGAAAGTGGTGATCACGGCCTTGGCATGGGTCCCATGGTCCGCGTGGAGGTCCGCTTCCCTGTGCTCCCAGCTCGTGGCCAAGACCCGATGGTCCGGGTGCCTGACTGGATCCGGACAGTACAACCCCGGCCAGTGTAACTTCAGCAAGACGGTGATGAGGCTATTGGGAATACGGACCCCTTTAGAATATATCCAGTTGCTGCAAAAGAATGAACTATTAGCATGTGACAAGCAAAATAAATAACAACTGGAATGAGCACGTGACAAGCAAAATAATGAAATTATTATAAAGTGGCACTTACTCTTTCCCCGTGGGCTCAATGAGCCACTTCTGCTCCTCAGTAGCAGGAACCTACTTTGGTAGCTTTGCGTTACCACGCAGCCACCCCTTGTTGTCAACCCCCTCCCCGCCACCACCATCATCCTCGCCTGCCTCCCCCTCCCCAACCTCCTCCTCATCCTCCTCCTCCTCGTCCTCCTCCTCCACCTCCTCCTCGGCCCCATCCCGAACCTCCTCCTCTTCCTCGCCTGCCTCGTCCTCCTCCTCCTCCTCACCAGAGGAGGGTACCTCACTAGAGGAGGGCCTCGAAGGCAACACCCCTAAGTCGGTGAGGGTGCGCTCTTTCTAGCCGCGACCCCCTGTAGTGGCTCTCTCCCCACCACCTCGCCCTCTAGAGGCTCTTCCCCCGCCCCCTCCTCCTCTAGGGGCACCTCCCCCTCGGCCTCCCTGTGAGGAGTCATCATCAAGTAGCCGGGGGAGGATTACGTGCTCGACCACTCCGACTAGGCAGGCCGGCAACCTTCCGTAGGAAACCCATGCCGTCGGCCTTCCCCTTGCCCATGTTCCACGAACCTGCATTGAAAAGAGAATAAGCAATTAGTAAATTAATAAAATGAAAGAAAAGGCATGATAATAAATACATTAATAAAAATGCATATTCCTAAACTATAGAAAAAAAGACTTGAAACGTACATCTGCTAGAAACCATATGAATCATCACTGTTGTAACCTGGGTTGATACTTCGGCTCTTCTATATTGTATCGAGGCACCTTGTTATGCAGATGGGGAACGTGGTCTAGATAGTATGATGTCCTGAGGTCTGACACCTCCTCTAGGATAACTGCCTCAACTATGGAGGCTTCAATCTTATCTTTGTTTCCACATTTCTGTCGGAGATGCTTGTTCTGTCTCTCAGGGCCGTACTGCCAGCAATTCTGCACAGGCCCGCCCAACAATACCTCGTTCCCGAGGTGTAGAATGAGATGTGTCATCGGTGTAAAGAAGCCTGGCGGAAAGATCTTCTCTAGCTTGACTATCAACTCCGGTGCCTTTTTATGCAATTTTTCAATCACGTGTTTACTTACTTCTTTAGCACAGAGCGTGCGGAAGAAATGGCTTACCTCGGCAAGCACTCGCCAGACATGCTCGGGGACATAGCCTCGAACCATTACCGGCATTATCCGCTCAATCCATACATGGTAGTCATGACTCTTCAGGCCGGTCACTTTGCCCGTTGAAATATTGACCCCCTTACTTATATTCGATGCATAACCATCGGTGAACTTCAAAATGTGTTTCAGCCAGATAAGTACTTCCTTTATTTCTGGCGGTTTAAGGACAAAGTCAGCATCTGGTTTGAACCAGTTTTTTCGACCGCCTGTGGGAGGCTTCATGTTCAAATGTGGTCTATCACAAATTCTCTGTTGATCGGCTCTAGCTTTAACGTTATCCTTCGTCTTATCAGGAATGTTGAGGATCGTGTGGAAAAGGGACTCTGCCACATTCTTTTCGGTGTGCATCACATCGATATTGTAAGGAAGTTTGAGGTCCTTGAAATAGGGAAGCTGCGAGAAGGTTGTTATGTGAGTCCAGTTGTGCGTCTCACCATATCCCTTGAAGCCTTTGGCTTTGGCTTTGCCTTTGCCTTTGACTTTAGGCTGGAGAGCTTTTAGCTGATTAAGAACATCTGCCCCCGAAAATGTTGGAATCTCGGTTACTTCATGAACAATTCAGCCTTTCGTAAAGTTCTTCTTGTCTTCCCTGTCTGGATGGTCTGGAGGGAGGAACTGTCGATGCAGGTCAAAGGCTACATACTTGCCACCCTTACTCAGCCAAATCATTCGCAGAGCCTGCATGCACACTGGGCATGGCATCTTCCCACTTGTACACCATCCGCAGAATAGAGCATAGCCGGGAAAGTCATGCATGCAATAGTGCAACCAAACTTTCATCAAGAAATTTATCTGCAGATCCCGGTCGTATGTCAACGTCAGAAAGTACCAAGAATGGTGCAAAGCATCCACCAGCGGTTGCATAAACACACCCAATTGCTTCCCCGGATAATCAGGCCCTGGAATGATAAGCGACAAGAACATGGTCTTGCGTTGCATTAGGGCACCGGGAGGAAGATTGAGCGGAATTACAAACACGGGCCAGCAGCTGTATGGATTGGACGACATACCATATGGATTCAACCCATCACCTGATATGGCTATTCTGACATTCCCATCCTCGACTGCTTCCTCGGGGTATTCTTTATCAAACGACTTCCATGCTCCCCCTTCCGATGGATGTATGATTTTTTTGATTGTACCTTATACCTTCCTTGTGCCACTTCATCATTTTGGCAGACTCCTTCGTGATGAAAAGGCGCTGCAGTCTTTTTATAAAATCAAGATACCGAAGAACCTTAATGGGGATGGTTAGCTGCTTTTTCTCAATGTACCGAGACGAACCGCACTGCCTACAGTACTTGTCATCCACATACTCGTGCCTAAACAAAAGGAAATTCTTTGGGCAAACATCTATTTTCTCATAATCCATACAGAGTGCCTTCATGATTTTCTTTGTATCGTACATGCTTTTCGGCAGCTCATGACCCTCAGGGAGGCTGTTAGCCCATACTCCCAAGAATGCTTCAAAGCCTTTCTGGCTACAGCCGTACTCGGCCTTGACTGCAATCAGTTGCTAGATGGCATCCAACTGAGATATTTTCGCACCCGCATAAAGAGGTTTCTTCGACGAGGCCAAGACCTCCAAGAAGGCGTTTGCGGTTGCCTCCGGCTCCTCCGGTTCATTCTCTGAAGGTGTCACATTTGCCGCTTCTGCAACAATGACATCATCTAGCATGTCCCTGACCCTGTCATCCTCATATCCATCGATGCGTTGTCGCATCACCTCCTCTCTACCACGGTCCTGCTCGACTATGTTTATCAGCGGCATGTCAAAGTTTGGCATATATCCGTGTGTGTGAAGGTGCTCACTCATGTCCGTCTGATTTCTACGGTGACGTCTGGCACATCTCACATATGGGCATGGTGGGATAATTCTCATTGGACGGTGAAATATCTCCTTCAAATACACGTCGGTTTTCACGATCCACTCTGATGTTACTCGATTTCGACGGATAAAACCACTGTACATCCACTGATTATCTGCCATCCTCTGCTATTTTGCAAGCCACACAACATAATTAAGGATTCACTTAAATTAATGACATCAAATTTTCAGTTTCTACCGCGTTGAATCCACCTACATCTCTAATAGGTAAAGATGGGTCCTAATCCCACCCGAGGATGTGTAGATTGAGTACGTTCTCCATTCTACCCCATTCCGAGATAAAATTTTGGCAGCACCTCCCCGATGTTCTCCAGATACACGTCTCGGCAAATAGCCGAGAGAATGTGCTCCGGAGAACAATGGGGAGGCGCCGCCGAAATCCTGTCTCGGAACGGGGTAGAACATGGAGAACATACCCAATCTACACATCCTCGGGCTGTCCGTGGAAAACGCTGGACAATCCAAAAGAGCTGCGGTGATAAATATGCAATTGAATGCATATTTATGGATGCAACCCTTTCGGACGGGAGACGCCTAGGTTACGCCAGTTGACTTGAGAATGAAATCTAGTGACACCAAAAAATGGAGGAGATGGACTTGTAGCTCACCCTCGGCTGTAGGGGAAGGAGTCGAACAACAGAGGGATGCTCAGGGACCAACGCGTCGGACGACGGTCACTTTAATGAAATGCAACACCACAAATCCTGCAACTTCCATCGCGACAAAAAATTTAGAACATCACAATCATCATCATCATCATCATCTCAAAAATCATCGAAGCATAAAAAATATCATCATCTATCATCCACATCATCATCTAAGAATCATCTATCATCGGTCATCGTCATCATCTCAAAATCATCGAAGCATAAAAAATCATCATTATCTCTCCTCATCTAACAATCATCATCATCTAAAAGAAAGCCATATGAACAAGTTATGAACATCACCATTTTTCTCAAATAAGTATTCTTTAGCAAGACCATTAAGTGTCAATAAATATTTCATCATTGATTTGTAGCAACACCATCATGATCAAAATACCACCGTGCAAAAAGTATATAATCACACATCACGTAACAACTTTCACACTTCAACTAAAAAAAAATCATATTGCTAATAACATCCATTGTTCAATATTTTGCAAACTAACTACATATAACAAATATGACATACATTCCATCATCTATGCATTCATCCACCTAAAAACAGTACCAAAACACTAAAAAGGAAGAAAAAAAGTCACGTAGTGACGAGCTGTAGCACAGGGAGGGCCAGTTGCTCCAACCGGCCGGGAAGGGGGCGCCGGACCCGCGGCCGGAGTCGAGCCCTTGCGGGCCGGTGCGGGCGCGGACGACGGCGACACAGGGCGGGTGCGGACGAGGCGGCGTGGGGCGGGGAGGCGCGGGGCGGG
>NC_057801.1:838769492-838985931 GCF_018294505.1 Triticum aestivum | reverse complement strand
GTGCGGGGCGGGGAGGACGGCGGCGCGGGTCGGGAGGACGGCGGCGCGGGTCGGGAGGACGGCGGCGCGGCGCGTGTCAGGGCGAGGACGACGGCAGCGCGACACGGGGAGAGGGTGGCGGTGGCGGTTGTGGGAGAGAAACGAGTGGAGGAGAGGAGATGTGCAGCGAGTGGAGGAGAGGAGGTCGTGCAGCGACTGGATAAGGTTGGACCTAAGTCGACGGCCTTGCCGTCGGCATAGGCTTGGTCCCACCTGCCAACGACAGAGCCGAGTGGATAAGGTATGAGATATGCCGACGGCCTAGCCGTCGGCATACGTACTTCGCATTTTTTTATTGTTTTATTACGGCATTTTTAATTTTTTACGAGATGTTTGTTTTTTATAAATTAAATTATTACTATTTTTAGATTTTTTGTTTACCGTCTGTATGGGACCCGGTACCCGGTGCGACGCCCGTGACACCGTGACCCTGGGGGGTTAGGCGGTACGGGGGCCGTAGGCGGTAGCAATGCCACCGGAGCATCGCACCAGGACCTCATACATGCCGTACAGTGTGCTGGCATGCCCGAAGAGGCGGCACGCGTCTCCGGGGTGTGCCCCCCTCACGGACGGCGCCGCCGCCGGCACCTAGAGGGGGGAAACGAATGCGTCGGGTCTACACGGAGGGGATCTTACTGTTGCTTTGGCCCAGATGTTGCTCCAAAGTGTTCCTATGGGCTGACCTAACACAAGCGGGTGGAGAGTTCCACTGGTCAAAGCCTGTCCGTGCAAAGTCAAAGGGCTAGATCCCGTGGTCAAACGCTACAGGGTCAGGCAGGACGGGGGCCCTCGGCGGGTAGCAATGCCACCCGAGTGTCGTATCGGGCCCTCATACATGCGGGGTGGTGTGGTGGTGTCAGGACCCCGACTCGATGTCACATCGATCTAGCCGGTAACACCTCATATCACTTTGCGGCCTCACGCACGGTATCCCCACGGGTGTCGCCTTACCTTTGCCCGGGACCGTTTGCGCCTTTTGGCTCACGTATATGATAGTGTCGCTAGCATCCATATGATAAAGAGCCCGGGCTGACATGACTAGTCGTAAACCCAAAGTGGCACAGACTTACAGGGACAGGCATTCATGACCCAGCTTCGAACGTGTCGGTCATCAGCAAGTGGGTCCGGGCTGTAGCACTGGGCTAGCAGGACTCCGGTAAACCGGGCTGTAGCGGGCTAACAGGACTCCGGTACTCAAAGCGTGACATTTCCCCGAAGGGACAGACACAGGAACGAAGAAGGACACATGCCGGCCAGCCTAAGTGTTCCGGAGCAGTAGCAAGCTACCATGGCTCGGTGGAAACACTAGGAGACATTTCCCGGTAAGAGAGGCTACTAAAGATAAACAACTAGATGGTCAGATCCCACACATACCAAGCATTTCAATAGCATACACACAATATGCTCGATATGTGCAAATACAACATGGCATCACAACATGACTCTACGACTCAAATAATTTATTCAATAGGCTCCGAGGAGCGAGATATTACAAACATGGGTCTCATGACCCAACAATCAGAGCATACGAATCAAAGCACACGCGGAAGCTATCATGTCTGAGTACAGACATCTATAAATGAAAAAGGCTGAGAAGCCTGACTATCTATCAGATCCTGCCGAGGGCACAAGATCGTAGCTGAGGTATCAAGCTAAACGTCGAAGTCCACGCGAAACTACTAGTGAGACCGAAGTCTCTCTGCAAAAACATAAAATAGGCAAACGTGAGTACAAATGTACCCAGCAAGACTTACATCAGAACTAACTACATATGCATCATTATCAACAAAGGGGTGGTGGGGTTTAACTGCAGCAGGCCAGCTTTGACTCGGTGGCTATCCTGAACTACGACTGCAAGCGACTCTTTTGAGGTGGCGCACACGAGTCCACATATTCACCATATCAATACACCACTATGGATCCGCTCCCGTCTCCCTACGAGAACGCCTTCCATAGCACTCACGCTTATCTTGCGTATTTTAGAGTATCCACTTTCACTTGTCTATGAACTGATATAAGCAACCCAGAGGTCCTTTTCCATGGACACGGCTATTCGAATAGATTAGGTTAACCCTGCAGGGGTGTACTTCTTCACACACGCTCTCACCACTTACCGCCGTTTACACGACATGTACTCGGCAACCTTCAAGCGGAAGCCCAACGTGGGTGTCGGCCACGGCCTGCCTAAACACTCAAGTCTCTAGTCCAGGTTTATCGCCTATTCGGGTTCCATCCATGAGGAGATCCGGCCGGAGTTTCGCTCACAGCCCCAAACGATGTGTACAGGGTTCCGTGACACCAAACGGGTGCCCGGTTTACCCGGCCACGTGCCTACCGCATCACAGCCCACCCCTACGGTCAGCGCTGTCCATGGCCTCCAGCATACTACAAACACCAGAAACTACTTGCAACTCCTGGACAGAGGACAAGGGTGATTAAGAAGCCGAGAGGGTCCATTGGTTTCGGGCCCAATGCGTGGTAGTAACTGAATCATGGATCACAAACACAGAACTCAGTTCCTGAGGACGGCTGCAATGAGACAACCCACCATGTACTCCTACATGGCCTCTCACCGCTACCTTTACCAAATCGTGTTCACACACTTAGCTCACACACAGTAGGACATGTTCACACGCCTCTGATTCATCCCCGATGAATCAGACCTGACTCAACTCTAAGCGATAGCAGGCATGACAAACAAACATGAATGAGTAGGCACACAGGGCTCAAACAACTCCTACTCATGCTAGTGGGTTTCATCTATTTACTGTGGCAATGACAGGTCATGCAAAGGATAAAGGGGTTCAGCTACCGCAGCAAGTAACAGATAAATCGGTGTTGTCCTAATGCATTAAAAGAGAGCAGGAGCGAGAGAGTAGGATTGTATCGGAATGAACAAGGGGGTTTTGCTTGCCTGGCACTTCTGAAGATAATATAGCTCTTCATCGGTGTCATCGATCACATCGGCGGTACACGTCTATCGAGAGGGGACAATTACCGGCAAATACAGAAAAACACGATCAATGCAATGCACAATATGATGCATGATCATGACATGGCAAAATGGATGTGTTTTGGGCTAATGCAACTAGCAACAGATTAAATGAAGTTGGTTTGAATACAAGATTCAAATTCAAACTCCATATGTGATTATTCAAATGCCATTTAATTGATTTGTGCTAAACAGCACCTATAAGTTGTTCTAACATGCATGAAAATGGTACAGATGGATTCCTTGAATTTTTCTGATAATTTTTCATATATAAATTATTTAATTTGGAGTTACGGTTAATTTTCTATGATTTTTAGAAGTTTTAGGCATTTTCTGAAATTTCAGAATTAAGTTAAATCCAGAAAATGAGTTATGACATCAGCACTGCGTCATGCTTGCATCAGCAAGTCAACAGGGCTGCCCCGGGTCAAACCTGACGTGTGGGGTCCACACGTCAGTGACACAGGGACTAATCCTGCGTTGACCCGGGCTGGTTAGCTTTGACTAAGCCCTGGGGCCCACTTGTCAGCGTCAGTAGGTGGGGGGTTAGCGACTAATTAACTAAGCCACGTCGACTTCGCCGGAGTTCGGCCGGCGACAACCAAAACTGCGGCGGGAGCTCGCCGGACTTGAGCTACAGGCGGCGGCTGGACTCGCGGAGACCACCGGGGCGTAGCCCGTGCTCTTCCGCATCCAACGGAGCAGGAAGGAGCGGACGGGGTGCGCTGTACTCGCCGGAGTCGAGCTCGCGGCGGCGGCCGGAGCTCGGGCAACAGCGGAGATGGCGCTATGGTGCATGGGAGGAGGGGCTGGTGGGCGCTACGGGCTCCTGGGAGGGCGGCGAACTCGGTAAGGTGCCCGGGCGCTAGCTGGGGTGACCCTGGCCACGGCAGCGCCATGACCGGCGGCGAGGAGCAATCGGCTCCGGTGAGAAGGCGGCTGGAGTGCGAGAACAAGCGCGGGGAGAAGGGGAAATGGAAGAGGAGCTCACAGCGAGGTCGATGAGCAGCTCGGTGGTCTTGGGGAGGCGGCGGAGGTGGCGAATTGACCGCGGCGAACTTCGGTGGCCGGCGACGGAAACGGCGATGGTGGCGGCGTTGCAGCACGTCCGGGAGGTCCGTAGCTCAACGAGGAGGTGGAGGGGGTTGTGGCGGAGCTCGGAAGCGGGTCGAGGAGGCGAGGGGAGGCCAGTGGCTACGGTGATGTCCGTCGGCGGCGGCGGTGGTTCTCGGGTGAGAGGGAGAGAGAGCAGGGGGAGAAGAGGAGGGCGAGGGAGAGTGAGAGCGGTGCGGGGCAGCTGCGTGGCTTTGTCCGGGGCATCGAGGGAGTCCGGGGGAAGCAGGAGGTGGCCAGCAGGGGGGGGAGGTGGCGCGCGCGCGTGCCGGCGAGCGTCGGGCACACGCCCTCGTCCTTCTGTCCGAGGAGGAAGACGACAGGGAAGGCGCGGGTGGGCTGGGCCGGCCAGGGGGGGAAGCTGGGCCGGCTGGTGGGCTGCACGGGTGAGGCCAGGTAAGGTTTCTCTCCTCTCTTTTATTTCTATTTTAGTTACTGTTTTCTATTTTCTGTAATTGTGTTTGGATTTATTAAAAATGCCAGAGCATTTCCAAAAATCATGCAACTGACTGTGGCCACTGTTTGGAATATTTCCAACAGTAAACATTTCAGTTTGTGATTATTTGAGCATTTAAAATATTATTAGCAATTAAATGCCCAAATGCAAATACTATATAATTTAATTCAAAAATCCAGGAATAGCCTATAAATATGTTCATCATTTTTGGAAGAGGTTTTCACCTTTAACAGAAATTATGAACATTTCCAAAGGGCATTCTGGGTTATTGAAAATATTTTTATTGAACCTAGTTAAATTTCATTTGGTGCTAGGGTTTCAACAATCCCCATTTCAAATTTAAATGAAATTTAAACATGGTGCAACACTCTAATGCATGCACTAGGCATTGTCAGAACTAGGGATGTGACAACTCACCCCCACTAAACAAGAATCTCGTCTCGAGATTCAAGCGTAGGGTAAGGTGAAGGGGAAACGCAAACTAGTATAATCTTCACGATCCAGGGTGCACTTCAAATGAACGTTGGTTTGAACACCATTTTGTCTTGTCGTCTTGCTCTGAGAACTCCAGCTAATCATGACAAGGAGAGGAAAGGAAAACTCTGGAAGGATCGGTCTTCTCGAAGATCGAACAACTCAGGATTAACTTCCGGAATGAGACATAGAACCATCTCTCGGGTTGAGACACGAGATACACATCAAGAGGGGTGGAAAGAAACGGATGACGAAGGTTCACTAGGTAGACAACAATTCCACACCTAGGAAGGTGGTAAACGATTGTCAACGTAGCGAGGAGTTGAGTTGCCATGATACCACGACGAAACATCCTGGAGGGGGTGATTCGTAGATTATTATCTTAAGTGGCAAAAAGAATTACCTTTGATATAGAGATCGTTAAGACTCTCTATATCAGCCTAAGGCAAATCACAGCAGTCGATTGGCGGGGTCGGTAGAATGACATACTTGGACTTGGATGATGTGGATTACCTTGTTGAAGACAACGTAATGGATGATTTTGCTTATCACCGGAAATGGAAGAGACCCATGGTAGAATGGCACATTGGCGGTGCAAGCTGGGAACAAAATGCAAATGCTGGGAATGATTCTGGTAACTAGGGAAGAACCCAACAATAGAGAGTGAATTCACTGTTGGAGTGGTTATAGCATAACCGAGGAAATCTGGGGCAATCCCAGCTAGTGCCGATGATAAGACGTAGCGCTTGTGCGTGCTCTCAAGAACTTGAGCATTTCCACAATCATCAAGGTTTTATCAACAACCGCGTCAAGGGTGCTGACAACACAACATACTACCATGATGAATAGCGATGGACGATGCAGATGCGAAGGAGGATAACACTTTCTCATATTTCACCTTAGCGAGGCCAAGCAAATAAAATCTGGATGATCGACCGAGAGACATTTAGCACTCCGCTTCTAATGTTCTCCTTGATGTGCTAGCGTAATCCACCCATAGATATGGGTTGATATCTAGAACATCAAGTAAAAGGTCGGACTTCGGGAGCAATAGAATCCATAAGGAACAGTTTCGGAGGTAAATCCTACGAAATCCTTATGGGGAGGTGGCCAACTTCCTCAACAAGATACTACAATGATAGGTCTTCCGGCTGGGTGTGTTGGCCATGACATCCACTTTACCGGTTATCGGGGGACCAATATTATAGTTCTTGGGAAATGTTCCAACCATCATATCTGCCTGAGATTCAGATCTGGTTGGTGTCAGGATATTCCAGACTCATCGAGTCTAGGAAGGAAAACGAAAGTTTGCAACACAAATTGACGAGATGACGTTGCGAGATTCTCGGGAAATGAACTACGATAGCAAGCTCCAAAACATGAGCTGGTTCTGCTACAAACATGTGAACACGTTGTCCCAGACAAGCATGACCACGTGGTAGTCTTATAACAAAACACTACCGAGTTCAGGAGGGGAACCATCATCGAGGATATCGAAGTCCTTGCATAAGGTATACTCTTAAGAAGGAACTTCTTCTCCTTGAACAAATCAATCAGTGGCTTGGTGTGCTAGGGATACATATAGATTGAAGGTTGCAAGTCTTCAAACCACAGAATTCTTCGCACGTGTGCATGACTGACTTGCGATGATTCCAGAGGAAGCAACATTGACTTTCTCGAGTCCACGGCGGCAACTTGCATCATATGCACATGAATTAAAGGAAGTCACTACCTTCATCCAAACATATGCTTCATGAGCTAGCATGAACAAATGCTTTCAAAAGTTTCCAACACTAGCTTAATGTTCAACAAAATTATGGAGGAGATAAAGATGTTGTCAATGGGCTCAACAACAATTCATCTAGGTTTCATTTTAAAAGGAATTCCATAGTTAAGTGAACAAGTGATAGCATTGGTCAGACCCAAAGATATAATGGTGTATGCTCGAGGAATCAACCACGAATAAGACAACATTACGAGCATCGTTGGTACTGATTTGATTTGACGATAGCCCACACTCAAATCAAAGGATTGATAAGACAATAGGTCCAGCAACTGATCACAAGGACCAATCGATGAAGATATCATCCTTCTTCAACACACACACACAAAAAGATATCCCTTAACATGAACTAAGTTGAACAAGCTTTTATCTTCCAACTCTCCAAGTTGTTGTTTAGCTTATCCAACTAGCTCAGGGTATCCAACACGGATTTTTGGAGAGAAGGTGGTTCACAAGAAAACAACTTGATCACGAACTCAACGTAGCGGTCAGGTGACAACCCGGTAACACCTCCAAGAAGATATTTGGAAAGTCACGAACCACCGGTATGTTACTAAGCTCGAGAACAATCTTGCTTTTGAGGGCAATACGATATGATCAAATGAGTGAGGACTTGACAAGATCCTAATTCATCAATCGAAGGGTGCACCGAAATAAGGACTAGGTAGCACGATCAGTCTTAGAAGGATGATTCGAAAACCAACATATTAAGAATGAAATTATTATCCTTTAACTACCAAGCAACAGAGTTGCTAGCAGTATTGATTTCACACATCACAATTCATTTGTCGGTATTCCGGTTGCATCAACACGAGGGTCGAGGAATGACTAATGATGGTGAGAAGTATCACTACGTCAAGAATTCACAAAAGGTGGTGCAATTCTCATGACAATTCTGACATAAAGGGGGTAATACTCCAAGGTAGAACAGAACCAAAAGCTGGATTGGCATTTGATCTGCGGAACACAACTACTTTGACGCAATCCTAAATATGGATGAGGTACTGGAGTTTGTTTCTCCTAGTCATTCCGGAATAGAATGGCTTGACAGACCACAAGAGTCATAGGCATCGATGAACGAACGCACGCATACTCTTGACTATCAATTGATAGACGAGGGTCAGAATGCAACTAAAGAGAACAACTCAAAGGAACATATAACTTTCTGAGTTGTGGATGCATAGATTAGTATGTCGAACCGAGTTCAACATAATTCTTCCGGATAACCCATGCAGAAAGGGAGAACTGGCAGAGTCACGATTTATGAATGGAGAACTCCTCAAGAATAATCCTGTTGTGATATTTCAGTTCAACGAGGAACTTCTGCCATAAGTAGTTCATGGTATTTGGAAGAAGAAGATACCACGGACTTCAAGGACTATCGCAAAGGTTACTAATATCCTAAAGGCACTAGCAATTACTATCAACACGAAGTAGGTGGAGTAAATCTCGGGTTCAAGAACCCAGGAGCAGAATACCTATTACTAAGTAGCATCACGGAATGCTTTCGAGGATAAAGGCCAGAATCATCACACTGGGACACCAATCATGGCTAAATTACTAGGTGATCCCCTAAGACACCTAGGGTCATAATAATAGCTCCAACATATATGTCAGGGCAATAAATTACCTCAACTCAACAATTAGTGTGATTGAGCTGGCATAAAGGAACATCGAAACCAGAGGGAAAGGATTTTGCAAATTGCTT
The DNA here is from genome assembly GCF_018294505.1 of Triticum aestivum. Classification (NCBI taxonomy): domain Eukaryota; kingdom Viridiplantae; phylum Streptophyta; class Magnoliopsida; order Poales; family Poaceae; genus Triticum; species Triticum aestivum. The sequence goes on along the minus strand of NC_057801.1, from coordinate 838,977,365 downwards.
CAAACTATTTAGAAACCTGGGATGACTCGGACAGCATAACGGTTATAATTGCTCAAAAAGATGTGAGACAATCACAAAAATGGTGGCATAACCACTCAGAAGCACAATATCAAGGTTCCGAGATCAACAATTAACATACGGAAGTAGTAGGAACTGAACTGAGACTTAATCCAACAATCTTATAAGTCTACGGATTGGTAACACGTGATCCTAATAGAAAGAAGAGATAGCCTAGTTCTTAATCCCCGTAGAAGAGAAGATGATGACTCAGATCAGAAGGCCATGAGGTATAAGGAGTAAAAAGAGCCTTACGTTCCATCCCACAATCAATTCCCTTATATAACTAAAGAATTTTCTAGACTCAACTTCGACCAGTTTGGCTTGGTAATCCTACAGGCAGTCAAGCTCTGATACCAACGCTGTCAGGACCCCGACTCGATGTCACATCGATCTAGCCGGTAACACCTCATATCACTTTGCGGCCTCACGCACGGTATCCCACGGGTGTCGCCTTACCTTTGCCCGGGACCGTTTGCGCCTTTTGGCTCACGTATATGATAGTGTCGCTAGCATCGATATGATAAAGAGCCCGGGCTGACATGACTAGTCGTAAACCCAAAGTGGCACAGACTTACAGGGACAGGCATCCATGACCCAGCTTCGAACGTGTCGGTCATCAGCAAGTGGGTCCGGGCTGTAGCACTGGGCTAGCAGGACTCCGGTAAACCGGGCTGTAGCGGGCTAACAGGACTCCGGTACTCAAAGCGTGACATTTCCCCGAAGGGACAGACACAGGAACGAAGAAGGACACATGCCGGCCAGCCTAAGTGTTCCGGAGCAGTAGCAAGCTACCATGGCTCGGTGGAAACACTAGGAGACATTTCCCGGTAAGAGAGGCTACTAAAGATAAACAACTAGATGGTCAGATCCCACACATACCAAGCATTTCAATAGCATACACACAATATGCTCGATATGTGCAAATACAACATGGCATCACAACATGACTCTACGACTCAAATAATTTATTCAATAGGCTCCGAGGAGCGAGATATTACAAACATGGGTCTCATGACCCAACAATCAGAGCATACGAATCAAAGCACACGCGGAAGCTATCATGTCTGAGTACAGACATCTATAAATGAAAAAGGCTGAGAAGCCTGACTATCTATCAGATCCTGCCGAGGGCACAAGATCGTAGCTGAGGTATCAAGCTAAACGTCGAAGTCCACGCGAAACTACTAGTGAGACCGAAGTCTCTCTGCAAAAACATAAAATAGGCAAACGTGAGTACAAATGTACCCAGCAAGACTTACATCAGAACTAACTACATATGCATCATTATCAACAAAGGGGTGGTGGGGTTTAACTGCAGCAGGCCAGCTTTGACTCGGTGGCTATCCTGAACTACGACTGCAAGCGACTCTTTTGAGGTGGCGCACACGAGTCCACATATTCACCATATCAATACACCACTATGGATCCGCTCCCGTCTCCCTACGAGAACGCCTTCCATAGCACTCACGCTTATCTTGCGTATTTTAGAGTATCCACTTTCACTTGTCTATGAACTGATATAAGCAACCCAGAGGTCCTTTTCCGTGGACACGGCTATTCGAATAGATTAGGTTAACCCTGCAGGGGTGTACTTCTTCACACACGCTCTCACCACTTACCGCCGTTTACACGACATGTACTCGGCAACCTTCAAGCGGAAGCCCAACGTGGGTGTCGGCCACGGCCTGCCTAAACACTCAAGTCTCTAGTCCAGGTTTATCGCCTATTCGGGTTCCATCCATGAGGAGATCCGGCCGGAGTTTCGCTCACAGCCCCAAACGATGTGTACAGGGTTCCGTGACACCAAACGGGTGCCCGGTTTACCCGGCCACGTGCCTACCGCATCACAGCCCACCCCTACGGTCAGCGCTGTCCATGGCCTCCAGCATACTACAAACACCAGAAACTACTTGCAACTCCTGGACAGAGGACAAGGGTGATTAAGAAGCCGAGAGGGTCCATTGGTTTCGGGCCCAATGCGTGGTAGTAACTGAATCATGGATCACAAACACAGAACTCAGTTCCTGAGGACGGCTGCAATGAGACAACCCACCATGTACTCCTACATGGCCTCTCACCGCTACCTTTACCAAATCGTGTTCACACACTTAGCTCACACACAGTAGGACATGTTCACACGCCTCTGATTCATCCCCGATGAATCAGACCTGACTCAACTCTAAGCGATAGCAGGCATGACAAACAAACATGAATGAGTAGGCACACAGGGCTCAAACAACTCCTACTCATGCTAGTGGGTTTCATCTATTTACTGTGGCAATGACAGGTCATGCAAAGGATAAAGGGGTTCAGCTACCGCAGCAAGTAACAGATAAATCGGTGTTGTCCTAATGCATTAAAAGAGAGCAGGAGCGAGAGAGTAGGATTGTATCGGAATGAACAAGGGGGTTTTGCTTGCCTGGCACTTCTGAAGATAATATAGCTCTTCATCGGTGTCATCGATCACATCGGCGGTACACGTCTATCGAGAGGGGACAATTACCGGCAAATACAGAAAAACACGATCAATGCAATGCACAATATGATGCATGATCATGACATGGCAAAATGGATGTGTTTTGGGCTAATGCAACTAGCAACAGATTAAATGAAGTTGGTTTGAATACAAGATTCAAATTCAAACTCCATATGTGATTATTCAAATGCCATTTAATTGATTTGTGCTAAACAGCACCTATAAGTTGTTCTAACATGCATGAAAATGGTACAGATGGATTCCTTGAATTTTTCTGATAATTTTTCATATATAAATTATTTAATTTGGAGTTACGGTTAATTTTCTATGATTTTTAGAAGTTTTAGGCATTTTCTGAAATTTCAGAATTAAGTTAAATCCAGAAAATGAGTTATGACATCAGCACTGCGTCATGCTTGCATCAGCAAGTCAACAGGGCTGCCCCGGGTCAAACCTGACGTGTGGGGTCCACACGTCAGTGACACAGGGACTAATCCCGCGTTGACCCGGGCTGGTTAGCTTTGACTAAGCCCTGGGGCCCACTTGTCAGCGTCAGTAGGTGGGGGGGTTAGTGACTAATTAACTAAGCCACGTCGACTTCGCCGGAGTTCGGCCGGCGACGACCAAAACTGCGGCGGGAGCTCGCCGGACTTGAACTACAGGCGGCGGCTGGACTCGCGGAGACCACCGGGGCGTAGCCCGTGCTCTTCCGCATCCAACGGAGCAGGAAGGAGCGGACGGGGTGCGCTGTACTCGCCGGAGTCGAGCTCACGGCGGCGGCCGGAGCTCAGGCAACAGCGGAGATGGCGCTATGGTGCATGGGAGGAGGGGCTGGTGGGCGCTACGGGCTCCTGGGAGGGCGGCGAACTCGGTAACGTGCTCGGGCGCTAGCTGGGGTGACCCTGGCCACGGCAGCGCCATGACCGGCGGCGAGGAGCAATCGGCTCCGGTGAGAAGGCGGCTGGAGTGCAGGAACGAGCGCGGGGAGAAGGGGAAATGGAAGAGGAGCTCACAGCGAGTTCGATGAGCAGCTCGGTGGTCTCGGGGAGGCGGCGGAGGTGGCGAATTGACCGCGGCGAACTTCGGTGGCCGGCGACGGAAACGGCGATGGTGGCGGCGTTGCAGCACGTCCGGGAGGTCCGTAGCTCAACGAGGAGGTGGAGGGGGTTGTGGCGGAGCTCGGAAGCGGGTCGGGGAGGCGAGGGGAGGCCAGTGGCTACGGTGATGTCCTTCGGCGGCGGCGGTGGTTCTCGGGTGAGAGGGAGAGAGAGCAGGGGGAGAAGAGGAGGGCGAGGGAGAGTGAGAGCGGTGCGGGGCAGCTGCGTGGCTTTGTCCAGGGCATCGAGGGAGTCCGGGGGAAGCAGGAGGTGGCCAGCAGGGGGGGGAGGTGGCGCGCGCGCGTGCCGGCGAGCGTCGGGCACACGCCCTCGTCCTTCTGTCCGAGGAGGAAGACGACAGGGAAGGCGCGGGTGGGCTGGGCCGGCCAGGGGGGGAAGCTGGGCCGGCTGGTGGGCTGCACGGGTGAGGCCAGGTAAGGTTTCTCTCCTCTCTTTTATTTCTATTTTAGTTACTGTTTTCTATTTTCTGTAATTGTGTTTGGATTTATTAAAAATGCCAGAGCATTTCCAAAAATCATGCAACTGACTGTGGCCACTGTTTGGAATATTTCCAACAGTAAACATTTCAGTTTGTGATTATTTGAGCATTTAAAATATTATTAGCAATTAAATGCCCAAATGCAAATACTATATAATTTAATTCAAAAATCCAGGAATAGCCTATAAATATGTTCATCATTTTTGGAAGAGGTTTTCACCTTTAACAGAAATTATGAACATTTCCAAAGGGCATTCTGGGTTATTGAAAATATTTTTATTGAACCTAGTTAAATTTCATTTGGTGCTAGGGTTTCAACAATCCCCATTTCAAATTTAAATGAAATTTAAACATGGTGCAACACTCTAATGCATGCACTAGGCATTGTCAGAACTAGGGATGTGACAGGTGGCATGTCCGAAGAGGCGACACGCGTCTCCGGGGTGTGCCCCTCCTCACAGACGGCGCCGCCGCCGGAACCTGGAAGGGGCAAACGGACGTGTCGGGTCTACATGGAGGGAATCTTGCCGTGGGTGTAGCCAGGATGTTGCTCCAAAGTGTTCCTATGGGCTGACCTAACACAACCGGGTGGATAGGTCCACTGCTCAAAGTCTGTCCGTGCAAAGTCAAAGGGCTAGATCCCGTGGACAAACGCTACAGGGTTAGGCGGGACGGGGGCCCTGGGGAGGGTAGCAATGCCACCCGCGTCGCACCGGGCCCTCATACATGCGGGGTGGTGTGGTGGCATGTCCGAAGAGGAGGCACGCGTCTCCGGGGTGTGACCCTGTTGGGGAACGTAGTAATTTCAAAAAAATTCCTACGCACACGCAAGATCATGGTGATGCATAGAAACGAGAGGGGAGAGTGTCGTCTACGTACCCTCATAGACCGAAGCGGAAGCGTTGACACAACGTAGAGGAAGTAGTCGTACGTCTTCCCGGTCCAACCGATCCAAGCACCATTACTCCGGCACCTTCGAGTTCTTGACACACGTACAGCTCGATGACGCACCCCGGGCTCCGATCCAGTAGAGCTTCAGGGAGGAGTTCCGTCAACACGACGACGTGGTGGTGATCTTGATGTTCAACCGTCGCAGGGCTTCGCCTAAGCACTACTACAATATGACCGAGGTGTAATATCGTGGAGGGGGGGCACCGCACACGGCTAAGCAACGATCACGAAGATCAACTTGTGTGTCTATGGGGTGCCCCCCGCCCCCGTATATAAAGGAGCCAAGGGGAGGGGGCGGCCGGCCAAGGAGGGCGCGCCAAGGGGGGATTCCTACTCCCTCCGGGAGTAGGACTCCCTTTCTTTCCTAGTTGGAGGAGGAAAAGGGGAAAGAGGAGGAAGAGGGGAAGGAAAGGGGGGGGCGCCGCCCCCCTTCCCTTGTCCTATTCGGACTAGGAAGGGGAGGGGCGCGCGGCCCCCTCCTGCCTCCTTCCCTCTTCTCCCTCAAGGCCCATGTAGGCCCAATAACCCCCCGGGGGGTTCCGGTAACCTCCCGGTACTCCGGTAAAATGCCGATTTCACACGGAACGATTCCGATGTCCATATATAGGCTTCCAATATATCAATCTTTATGTCTCGACCATTTCGAGACCCCTCGTCATGTCTGTGATCACATCCGGGACTCCGAACAACCTTCGGTACATAAAAATACATAAACTCATAAAGAAACTGTCATCGTAACTTTAAGCGTGCGGACCCTACGGTTCGAGAACAATGTAGACATGACCGAGACACTATTCTCGGTCAATAACCAATAGCGGAACCTGGATGCTCATATTGGTTCCTACATATTCTACGAAGATCTTTATCGGTCAAACCGCATAACAACATACGTTGTTCCCTTTGTCATCGGTATGTTACTTACCCGAGATTCAATCGTCGGTATCCAATACCTAGTTCAATCTCGTTACCGGCAAGTCTCTTTACTCGTTCCGTAATACATCATCTCGCAACTAACTCATTAGTTACAATGCTTGCAAGGCTTAAGTGATGTGCATTACCGAGAGGGCCCAGAGATACCTCTCCGACAATCGGAGTGACAAAACCTAATCTCGAAATACGCCAACCCAACATGTACCTTTGGAGACACCTGTAGAGCACCTTTATAATCACCCAGTTACGTTGTGACGTTTGGTAGCACACAAAGTGTTCCTCCGGTAAACGGGAGTTGCATAATCTCATAGTTCTAGGAACTATGTATAAGTCATGAAGAAAGCAATAGCAACATACTAAACGATCAAGTGCTAAGCTAACGGAATGGGTCATGTCAATCAGATCATTCACTAATGATGTGATCTCGTTAATCAAATAACAACTCTTGTTCATGGTTAGGAAACATAACCATCTTTGATTAACAAGCTAGTCAAGTAGAGGCATACTAGTGACACTCTGTTTGTCTATATATTCACACATGTATTATGTTTCCGGTTAATACAATTCTAGCATGAATAATAAACATTTATCATGATATAAGGAAATAAATAATAACTTTATTATTGCCTCTAGGGCATATTTCCTTCAGTCTCCCACTTGCACTAGAGTCAATAATCTAGATTACATAGTAATGATTCTAACACCCATGGAGTCTTGGTGTTGATCATGTTTTGCTCGTGGAAGAGGCTTAGTCAATGGGTCTGCAACATTCAGATCTGTATGTATCTTGCAAATCTCTATGTCTCCCACCTGGACTAGATCCCAGATGGAATTGAAGCGTCTCTTGATGTGCTTGGTTCTCTTGTGAAATCTGAATTCCTTCGCTAAGGCAATTGCTGCAGTATTGTCACAAAAGATTTTTCATTGGACCCGATGCACTAGGTATGACACCTAGATCAGATATGAACTCATTCATCCAGACTCCTTCATTGGCTGCTTCCGAAGCAGCTATGTATTCTGCTTCACATGTAGATCCCGCCACGACGCTTTGCTTTGAACTGCACCAACTGACAGCTCCACCGTTTAATGTAAACACGTATCCGGTTTGCGATTTAGAATCGTCCGGATCAGTGTAAAAGCTTGCATCAACGTAACCATTTACGATGAGCTATTTTTCACCTCCATATACGAGAAACATATCCTTAGTCCTTTTCAGGTACTTCAGGATGTTCTTGACCGCTGTCCAGTGATCCACTCCTGGATTACTTTGGTACCTCCCTGCTAAACTTATAGCAAGGCACACATCAGGTCTGGTACACAGCATTGCATACATGATAGAGCCTATGGCTGAAGCATAGGGAACATCTTTCATTTTCTCTCTATCTTCTGCAGTGGTCGGGCATTGAGTCTTACTCAACTTCACACCTTGCAATACAGGCAAGAACCCTTTCTTAGCCTTGATCCATTTGAACTTCTTCAAAACTTTGTCAAGGTATGTGCTTTGTGAAAGTCCAATTAAGCGTTTTGATCTATCTCTATAGATCTTAATGCCCAATATGTAAGCAGCTTCACCGAGGTCTTTCATTGAAAAACTTTTATTCAAGTATCCCTTTATGCTATCCAGAAATTCTATATCATTTCCAATCAACAATATGTCATCCACATATAATATTAGAAATGCTACAGAGCTCCCACTCACTTTCTTGTAAATACAGGCTTCTCCAAAAGTCTGTATAAACCCATATGCTTTGATCACACTATCAAAGCATTTATTCCAACTCCGAGAGGCTTGCACCAGTCCATAAATGGATCGCTGGAGCTTGCACACTTTGTTAGCTCCCTTTGGATCGACAAAACCTTCTGGTTGCATCATATACAACTCTTCCTTCCAGAAACCCATTCAGGAATGCAGTTTTGACATCCATTGCCAAATTTCATAATCATAAAATGCGGCAATCGCTAACATGATTCGAACAGACTTAAGCATCGCTACGGGTGACAAAGTCTCATCATAGTCAATCCCTTGAACTTGTCGAAAACCTTTTGCAACAAGTCGAGCTTTATAGACAGTAACATTACCATCAGCGTCAGTCTTCTTCTTGAAGATCCATTTATTCTCAATGGCTTGCCGATCATTAGGCAAGTCAACCAAAGTCCATACTTTGTTCTCATACATGGATCCCATCTCAGATTTCATGGCTTCAAGCCATTTTGCGGAATCTGGGCTCACCATCGCTTCTTCATAGTTCGTAGGTTCATCACGGTCAAGTAACATGACTTCCAGAACAGGATTACCGTACCACTCTGGTGCAGATCTTACTCTGGTTGACCTACGAGGTTCAGTAGTAACTTGATCTGAAGTTTCATGATCAATCATCATCAACTTCCTCACTAATTGGTTTGACGTCACAGAACTGATTTCCTGTGATGAACTACTTTCCAACAAGGGAGTAGGTACAGTTACCTCATCAAGTTCTACTTTCCTCCCACTCACTTCTTTCGAGAGAAACTCCTTCTCTAGAAAGGATCCATTCTTAGCAACGAATGTCTTGCCTTCGGATCTGTGATAGAAGGTGTACCCAACAGTCTCCTTTGGGTATCCTATGAAGACACATTTCTCCGATTTGGGTTCGAGCTTATCAGGTTGAAGCTTTTTCACATAAGCATCGCAGCCCCAAACTTTAAGAAACGACAACTTTGGTTTCTTGCCAAACCATAGTTCATAAGGCGTCGTTTCAACGGATTATGATGGTTCCCTATTTAATGTGAATGTGGCCGTCTCTAAAGCATAACCCCAAAACAATAGCGGTAAATCAGTAAGAGACATCATAGATCGCACCATATCAAGTAAAGTACGATTACGACATTCGGACACACCATTACGCTGTGGTGTTCCGGGTGGCGTGAGTTGCGAAACTATTCCGCATTGTTTCAAGTGTAGACCAAACTCGTAACTCAAATATTCTCCTCCACGATCAGATCGTAGAAACTTTATTTTCTTGTTACGATGATTTTCAACTTCACTCTGAAATTCTTTGAACTTTTCAAATGTTTCAGACTTATGCTTTATTAAGTAGATATACCCATATCTGCTTAAATCATCTGTGAAGGTGAGAAAATAACGATATCCGCCACGACCCTCAACATTCATCGGACCACATACATCTGTATGTATGATTTCCAACAAATCTGTTGCTCTCTCCATAGTACCGGAGAACGGCGTTTTGGTCATCTTGCCCATGAGGCACGGTTCGCAAGTACCAAAGGATTCATAATCAAGTGGTTCCAAAAGTCCATCAGTATGGAGTTTCTTCATGCGTTTTACACCGATATGACCTAAACGGTAGTGCCACAAATAAGTTGCACTATCATTATCAACTCTGCATCTTTTGGTTTCAACACTATGAATATGTGTATCACTACTATCGAGATTCATCAAAAATAGACCACTCTTCAAGGGTGCATGACCATAAAAGATATTACTCATTTAAATAGAACAACCATTATTCTCTGATTTAAATGAATAACCATCTCGCATCAAACAAGATCCAGATATAATGTTCATACTCAACGCTGTCACCAAATAACAATTATTTAGGTCTAATACTAATCCCGAAGGTAGATGTAGAGGTAGCATGCCGACCGCGATCACATCAACTTTGGAACCATTTCCCACGCGCATCGTCACCTCGTCCTTTGCTAGTGTTCGCTTAATCTGTAGACCCTGTTTCGAGTTGCAAATATTAGCAACAGAACCAGTATCAAATACCCAGGTGCTACTGCGAGCTCTAGTAAGGTACACATCAATAACATGTATATCATATATACCTTTGTTCACCTTGCCATCCTTCTTATCCGCCAAATACTTGGGGCAGTTCCACTTCCAGTGTCCAGTCTGCTTGCAGTAGAAGCACTCAGTTTCAGGCTTAGGTCCAGACTTGGGTTTCTTCTCTTGAGCAGCAACTTGCTTGCTGTTCTTCTTGAAGTTCCCCTTCTTCTCCCCTTTGCCCTTTTTCTTGAAACTAGTGGTCTTGTTGACCATCAACACTTGATGCTCCTTTTTGATTTCTACCTCCGCATCCTTTAGCATTGCGAAGAGCTCGGGAATCGTCTTATCCATCCCTTGCATATTATAGTTCATCACGAAGCTCTTGTAGTTTGGTGGAAGTGATTGGAGAATTCTGTCAATGATGCTATCATCCGGAAGAGTAACTCCCACTTGAATCAAGTGATTACAATACCCAGACATCTTGAGTATATGCGCACTGACAGAACTATTCTCCTCCATCTTGCAGCTATAGAACTTATTGGAGACTTCATATCTCTCAATCCGGGCATTCTTCTAGAATATTAACTTCAACTCCTGGAACATCTCATATGCTCCATGACGTTCAAAACATCGTTGAAGTCCCGGTTCTAAGCCGTAAAGCATGGCACATTGAACTATCGAGTAGTCATCAGCTTTGCTCTGCCAGACGTTCTTAACGTCGTCAGTTGCATCAGCAGTAGGCCTGGCACCCAGCGGTGCTTCCAGGACGTAATTTTTCTGTGCAGCAATGAGGATAATCCTCAAGTTACGGACCCAGTCTGCATAGTTTCTACCATCATCTTTCAACTTTGCTTTCTCAAGGAACGCATTAAAATTCAATAGAACAACAGCATGGGCCATCTATCTACAATCAACATAGACAAGCAAGATACTATCATGTACTAAGTTCATGATAAATTTAAGTTCAATTAATCATATTACTTAAGAACTCCCACTTAGACAGACATCTCTCTAGTCATCTAAGTGATCACGTGATCCAAATCAACTAAACCATAACCGATCATCACGTGAGATGGAGTAGTTTTCAATGGTGAACATCTTATGTTGATCATATCTACTATATGATTCACGCTCGACCTTTCGGTCTCCGTGTTCCGAGGCCATATCTGTATATGCTAGGCTCGTCTAGTTTAACCTGAGTATTCTGCGTGTGCAAAACTGGCTTGCACCCGTTGTAGATGGACGTAGAGCTTATCACACCCGATCATCACGTGGCGTCTGGGCACACTAGTAGAAAAAGGGTCAAACGTGAAGCACATTCGTGCCGGTTTGTATTAGAGCCAGCACTAATGTATACATTAGTGCCGGTTCCAACGGCTAGCCGGGCCGCTCTCATTAGTACCGGTTCGTGGCTAACCTTTAGCACCAGTTCGTGCCACGAACCGGTACTAATGAGGGTGGTGGCAGGATGTTGTCAGTCTGGGCCCCCTCCAGCACATTTAGTACTGGTTCGTGCCACGAACCGGTACTATAGGTCCTCCTGCATATAAACCCTTCGTCCAGCTCACTCTGTTCTTCCCCTTTCCCCTCTCCTCTCCTCTCTGTTCTTCCTCTTCCCCTCGAGCTCATCACACATTTTGCCCAAAATTTGTCAAGATTTGAAGGCCCCCATCCATTCAAGTGATCACAAAGGTTAGCAACTTTGTCCTTTCATCTCTCATTGCTAGATTAGCTCTTGCAATGTTTTATATAGTTACTAATTTGTGAGTTTAGTAATTTGGGAGGAAATATATATATGTGCTAGTATTTGATTTATATGCAATTTGAGGTCAAAAATAACACTTAGTTTGCATATGTAGGTGTGGTTTACTTAGTGCCTTCTAAATCTCCGTCGTAACCACCGTCGATCGCCCGCACCGTCCCGTCGCCGGCACCACCTTGTGGTGAGCCTCTTGTTCATGAAATTTTATATAAAAAATTGATGTTTGTGTGATTTGGATATATAGTTAATCATGTAATAATTATCTTACCCGTACGTTGTTTGTTATACATAGTGCCATGGTTTTGATATCCGTCCCCGTCGGCCCTCGTCCTTGTTATGATTCGGATGTGGTATATTCTCTTTTAAAACTATTTGTTGCATTTCGTGTTTATGACAAATTATGCCCATCAAGTTGACATAGATATTTTTATCTAGGAGGTATGTGAACCGGAAATTCCAACCGACCCTATTGTCGAGAGGTTAAATTTAGTTGAAAGAGAAAACGAGTACTTGAAAGAAAAATTGAAAAGAATTGAGGGGGAGAAGATGGAATTGGAGTTGCATGTTGCCGATGTCGTCGATGATCACAAGATCAAGATGGAGAAAATGCGCTTGAAGATTAGAAAGATTAGAAAATATGCCATCGATAGTGAGGCTTGGTATCATTATGCTGTTGGATCAATTGTTACCTTAGTTGCGATCTTGATCGCATTTGTTGTTGCATTTAAATGCTTTAGCTAGAGAGTTATTTGTTTGTTGCATTTAAGTGTTGTATGAACTTTATGTATGAACTTGTATTAATTTGGTCTATTCGGTGTTGTGTAATGAAGATGAGCCGGCAATGGATGTACGATGACCGATGCTCTCCCCAGTTCGTTGAGGGCGTGCATACTTTTCTGCTTGCGGCTGAGGCAAACAAGCGGGCGGATGGTTTTATGCCTTGTCCATGTGCTGGCTGTAAGAATGGTCACAATTACTCTACGTCAAGAACCATTCACGTCCACCTGTTTGAGTCCGGTTTCATGCCCCACTATAATGTTTGGACCAAGCACGGAGAAAGAGGGGTTATGATGGAAGACAATGAAGAAGAAGAGGACGACGACAGCTATCCTGGCCATGGGTTCCCTGAATACGATGATACAACAATGGGGGAAGAAGCTGAGCCGGTAATGCGGGAAGAAGCTGAGCCGGCAATGCGGGAAGAAGCTGAAGAAGAGGCATCAGATGAGCCCGTTGATGATCTAGGTCGGGCCATTGCCGATGCAAAGAGAAACTGCGCAAGTGATTTGGAGAAGAAGAAGTTGCAGCGCATGTTAGAGGATCACAAAAAATTGTTGTACCCGAATTGCGTAGGTGACAAGAAAAAGCTGGGCACCACACTGGAATTGCTGCAATGGAAGGCAGAGAATGGTGTATCTGACAAGGGATTTGGAAAGTTGCTGGTAATGATAAAGGATATGCTTCCAAAGGACAACGAATTGCCCGAGAGTACGTACGAAGCAAAGAAGGCTGTCTGCCCTCTAGGGTTAGAGGTGCAGAAGATACATGCATGCCCTAATGATTGCATCCTCTACCGCGGTGAGTACGAGGATTTGAACGCTTGCCCGGTATGTGGTGCATTGCGCTATAAGATCAGCCGCGATGAGCCTGGTGATGTCGAGGGCGAGCGCCCCAGGAAGAAGATTCCTGCCAAGGTGATGTGGTATTCTCCTATAATACCACGGTTGAAACGTTTGTTCCAAAACAAAGAGCATGCCAAGGCGATGCGATGGCACAGAGAAGACCGTAAGAAAGACGGAAAGTTGAGAGTACCCGCTGACGGGTCGCAGTGGAGAAAAATCGAAAGAAAGTACGGGAAGGAGTTTGCAGATGACGCAAGGAGCGTATGGTTTGGTCTAAGCGCAGATGGCATTAATCCTTTTGGGGAGCAGAGCAGCAACCATAGCACCTGGCCTGTGACTCTATGTTTGTATAACCTTCCTCCTTGGTTGTGCATGAAGCGGAAGTTCATTATGATGCCAGTGCTCATCCAAGGCCCTAAGCAACCCGGCAACGACATTGATGTGTACCTAAGGCCATTAGTTGAAGAACTCTTACAACTGTGGAATGGAACAGGTGTACGTGCGTGGGATGAGCACATGGGGGAAGAATTTGACCTAAAGGCGTTGCTGTTCGTGACCATCAATGATTGGCCTGCTCTCAGTAACCTTTCAGGACAGACAAACAAGGGATACCGCGGATGCACGCACTGTTTGGATGATACCGACAGTATATATTTGAATAGTTGTAAGAAGAATGTGTACCTGGGACATCGTCGATTTCTTCCGAGCAGGCATCCCGTAAGAAAGAAAGGCAAGCATTTCAAAGGTGAGGCGGATCACCGGACGAAGCCTCGCCACCGTACTGGTGCTGATGTACATGATATGGTCAAGGATTGAAGGTGATATTTGGAAGGGTCCTGGCGGACAACCTGTTCCGAAGGACGCGGACGGACGCGCACCCATGTGGAAGAAGAAATCTATATTTTGGGACCTGCCATATTGGAAAGACCTAGAGGTCCGCTCCGCAATCGACGTGATGCATGTGACGAAGAATCTTTGCGTGACCCTGCTTGGCTTCTTGGGCGTGTATGGGAAGACAAAAGATACACCTGAGGCACGGGAGGACCAGCAACGTATGCACGGAGAAGACGGCATACATCAGGGTCATGCAAGCTACGCTCTTACCAAAGAAGAGAAGGAAATCTTCTTTGAATGCCTGCTCAGTATTAAGGTACCGTCTGGCTTCTCGTCGAATATAAAGGGAATAATAAACATGGCAGAGAAAAAGTTCCAGAACCTAAAGTCTCATGACTGCCACGTGATTATGACGCAACTGCTTCCGGTTGCATTGAGGGGGCTTCTACCGGAAAACGTTCGATTAGCCATTGTGAAGCTATGTGCATTTCTCAATGCAATCTCTCAGAAGGTAATCGATCCAGAAATCATACCAAGGTTACAGAATGATTTGGTGCAATGTCTTGTCAGTTTCGAGTTGGTGTTCCCACCATCCTTCTTCAACATCATGACGCACGTCCTAGTTCACCTATGCGAAGAGATTAACGTTTTGGGTCCTGTATTTCTACACAATATGTTCCCCTTTGAGAGGTTCATGGGAGTCTTAAAGAAATATGTTCATAACCGTGCTAGGCCAGAAGGAAGCATCTCCAAGGGCCATCAAAATGAGGAGGTCATTGAGTTTTGTATTGACTTTATTCCTGACCTTAAGCCGATTGGTGTTCCTGAATCGCGGCATAAGGGCAGACTGGATGGAAAAGGCACGCTAGGAGGGGAACAAATAATATGTATGGACGGACATTCTCTCACTGAAGCACACTACACAGTTCTACAGAATTCCACCTTGGTGGCTCCGTATATGGATGAACACAAGAATTTGCTACGCTCCAAACACCCGGAGCGGTCTGATGACTGGATTACACGTGAACAAACCAGGAGTTTCGCCAACTGGTTGCAGACACGTACCATGCATGACACCTCTATTGAAGATGACCTGTACTTGCTGTCCCAGTTACCATCTTCGAATATAATGACTTTCAAAGGGTACGAGATAAATGGTAATACATTTTACACGATCGCCCAAGATAAGAAGAGCACCAACCAAAACAGTGGTGTCCGCTTTGATGCAGAAACCAAGACGGGAAAGGAAACATATTATGGTTATATACAGGACATATGGGAACTTGACTATCGACGTGGTTTAAAGGTCCCTTTGTTTCGGTGCAAATGGGTCAATATGACACGAGGCGGGGTAACGGAAGACCCGCAGTACGGAATGACAACAGTGGATCTCAACAATCTTGCGTATGCAGACGAACCATTCGTCCTAGCCAATGATGTGGCACAGGTTTTCTATGTGAAGGACATGTCTACCAAGCCAAGAAAAAGAAAAGATAAGGAAGCGAATGCATCGTACGATGAGCCAAAGCGGCACATAGTTCTTTCTGGGAAGAGAAACATCGTGGGAGTGGATGACAAGACAGACAAGTCAGAAGATTATGAAAAGTTTGATGAAATTGCTCCATTCACAGTGAATATTGACCCGAGCATCCCGTTAAATGATGAAGATTTTCCATGGTTACGGCGCAAAGGGACACACGCGAAGAAAAAGTTTCACACCCAAAGATCTGGGATGTGATCGGCTTCACTATCATCACTTTCTTCTGTGTTTCACACCCAGGAGGGAATGTCTGTAATAGTTAGGGTAGTTATGTGTTTTGGCATTTGAAACGCGAAGAAATTTTATGTGCAAACAAATTCTTTTCATGCATTTACTGATTTTTTTCCAGCTAAATGACCCTGAAATTGAAAAGCAATTCAAATGAACTCAGAAAAGGTTGAAAGTTGGCATGGTATCATAATTTCATACAAATAGCATGTGCAAGAAAGTAGAGAGGGTTACGGCAAAAACTGGATGCACTTCGTGTACAAAATGGACAATCTCTTTCGAAGTATCAGGGTTTCCGACGAAAACTGAACTGTTACAAAGGCATTTCATTTTTTAAATAACCTAAGCATTACTAAATTGAATATAATGATAAAACACACTAATATTAAACATAAGAAAAAAGAATCACTGAAAAAACTTTTTTCAAAGTTAAGTTATTCACAAACTAGTGATTCACACAAATTTCAAATAATTCAAAATTTAAACTATTCAAATTTGAAATCTACCGGCACTAACAGAAAGTTTGTAATTTTTTGTACCTAAAGCAAAAATATTCACAAAGAAACTCTAAATACAGCAAAAAACAACTCAAAAATAAATAAAACAAAAAAATAAAGCAAAAAAATAAAGCAAAAAAAAAAGCCCGCCTACTCGGCCAAAGCGGCCTGCATACGACTAGCGACACAACCTTTCGTTGGGCCAGGATGCAGGCCCGCGAAGCCCCAGTAGGCCCACTAGGCGAAGAGGACAGGTAGGCCCAGTAGGCCTGGTTAGGAGAGAAGCTCGAGAGAGCTACCGCACTGGGGCTTATAAACCAGTGCGGTAGCCCCTCGACTAGCGAGGTGGGACTAAACTTGCCGCACCGCACCTGCGCCAGCGCACCCCCTTTAGTACCGGGTCGTGGCACAAACCGGTACTAAAGGGGGGGCCTTTAGTACCCGTTTGTGCCACCACCCGGTACTAAAGGGGGTCGCTTCCCGCCGCTTGGCCTGGCCAAAACAGGCCTTTAGTACCGGTTGGTGGCTCCAACCGGTACTAAAGGTGCCTTCTATATATACAACAGCTACGAAAATTTCAGTTTCCCTCTCTGTTCGTTCCTCTGTTCCGTCGTCTCCTCACCGTCGCCGCTCGTCTCCGTCGCCGCCCGTCCCGTCGCGTCGCCGCCCCGTCCCCGTCGCCGCCCCCGTCCCCGTCGCCGCCCTCGTCTCCGTCGCCGCCCCGGGACCGTCCCTGTCGCGCCGGCCCCGTCCCCGTCGCGCCGTCCCCGTCCCCATCGCGCCGTCCCCGCCGTCGCCGCCCCGGCTGTCGCCTCGCTGTCGCCTCGCCGTCGCCGTCCCCCGCTGTGAGCCCTCCGGCCCCGAGCCCGTACACACACACACAAGCATGTTGAATTAGTTTAGATAATTAGTCTTTAATTAGTTTAGATTATTTAGATTATTATTTTGTATGTTTAATTACTTTAGATAATTAGTGTTTAATTAGTACACACGCACACACGTATTTTGTATGTTTAATTAGTTTAGATTATTTAGATTTTTTTTCACTATTATATATGTATGAATGCATGTTAGATGGATATAATTAGTGCTTAATCAGTTAGAAATTAGTGTTATATAGAAATGTTAGAAATTAGTGTTATATAGAAACGTTAGAAATTTTAGAAATTTTAGTGTTATTTAGATTATTTAGATTAGCATAATTAGTGTTATATAGAAATGTTAGAAATTTTAGTTATCAAAATCCTATCATTAAAAAAATGTTACTTTTTGCGGGCATATAGCTAGTATTTGTTCTCGAGATGCCCGGCCCGCATCCTCGCCGTCGACCCGTCCGCGACGACGTCCAGTCGACCCATGTCCGGGACTGGGCTCCGCCGGGCTGGCACTGGGAGGTGGTGCTTGGAGGGGCGCGCCGCTTGATGAGGAACCCGGCCCCGGGTCCCGTCGTCGACCCTGATCTCGTTTGGTGGCGTTCGCGTGGGCCAGTTTCGGTGCGGAGGGACCCGGCCCCGCCGGAGGTGGTACGTCGCCGTGTCAGGGAGGAGGACGAGCACGTCCATCGCTACATGGTTGCGTTAGAGGGCGGCAGGTTCTCCAATACGTGGCAGTATCTTCGGGGATCTCACTTCAGCTATGATCCTGTGAGGGTTCCTTCTCTTTGGGTGTCCACCGCCCGCGCCGGAGGAACCGCGAGTGTCCTAGATTCTTCTGTAGTATTCGATCTTTATTAGCTAATAGCCAGTGATGTACTATTCAATATTATATATTATTCAAGACGATGTATTCGAGATTATATCTATTATTCTAGACGATGTATTCGAGATTATATCTATTATTCGAGACGATGTAATTTGAATACTAAATTGTTTTATATTTCTTTTGGATTAGTTAAACAAAAGCTATGGCAGACAATACCGACAGAGAGGGAGAACAGACCATGTTCGATATGATACGCGGGCCAGATGATAATCAGAATGAAGAAGATTATGACGGCTCCGAATTTCTAAACAACACCGGAGAGGGTGATATGATATTCGATCGCGACGACGAAATTGATGAAGTCATGAACTACGATTATGACGATGACGAAGAACATGTTGATCCTGAAACAACAAAGACCGGCGAGGTATATATATTTATATAAGCAGGCATCTGGTGATCATCACATGTTTTAAATGACTTGAAGATATATTAACGAATCGATCTTTGTTCTTTCAGCCATCCGGATCGAGCAAATCTTCAGGCAAAATGACGAAACGAGGCCCGAACAAAAAGTTGAAGCCGGGCGTAAAGTACAATATTGAGGCATGCAGCCCTACTGGCAAACCATTAGCGCCTAAGAAGATTGCGGACAAGTTCGTTCGTCAGTGCGGAGTTCTTGTGAAGGACCAACTCCCGATCAAACTTCAAGAATGGAGAGAGCCAGCAAAGCCACGTCCAGATGTTACTTTTGTCGACAAGAATCAAAAAGATCTGCTTTGGGATACTCTCATGGAACATTTCACCCTACCAGATCATTTCACAGAAGCAGATGTGCAGAAAGTCAAGGAGGCTGCTCTTAGGATGATGGCGATTGCATTCAAGAACTACAAGAATCATGAATGGAACAAGTACGTCAAGGGAGGAAGGAAGACTCCAGTATTCAAGGGAACACTGGAGAACCAACGTGATCATTGGGACGATTTCGTGAAATTCAAGGATTCGGAATTAGCTAAGGAACGGTCGAGAATTAACAAGAAGAATGCCGAAAAAAGGATAAGTTCCATAAGCTGGGGCCAGGTGGCTATGCGGTGGCAATGCCTAAGTGGGATAAGTCTGAGAAAGAGATGGAGGATGCAGGTGTCACTCCGGCTACTAAGAGCTGGCCCCCCAGGGTCAGGACTTGGTTCTATGCGCATGGGGGGGAGTTGGACCTGGAGACAGGCAATGTTTCGACGAGGGCAAGTCTGAAGGGAGCCGACGATGCGATACTTGTTGCAATAGAAGAGGCACGAACGGGGGTGTTCCAGCCCAACAGAGAGAACGACGAGCTTACGCGTGCCCTGGGAAATCCTGAACACCCGGGAAGAACACGAGGCAAGGGCGCTATTCCGTGGTATGAGGGGTTTTCAGACTGGAACAACGACTACAGAACCCGTGCGAGAAAGAAGATTGCAGAGGAGAAGAAGAGGAAGATGGAGGAGGAGCAGAGGAAGCGGGACTATGAATGCCTTCAAGGCCTAGAAGCAAGTCAAGCGGAATTGGCAGTCAAATTCCAGCGGCAGCAGGAGCAGATCGACTCACTTACCCATCAAAGGGGGTCTCAGCAGCTGCAGCAGCTAGCGGATGATCCAGCATTGGATAGCACCGGCCCATCCATGCCGAGAAGCAGCGTGGGTTCCGTCCCGGACGACGCAATGCTGGGTAGATACCCCGTGGATGACATCACGGAGAACACTAACTGCGAGCTACACGTCAAAATGAAGAACATATCCATGAAGGTGGCGGACGGCTGTGCTTTCACAAATCCCCCCGAGGCAACCTTCCATTGCAACCCGATTCCAGCGGGCTATGCTCGTGTCTTGGTTGATGAGGTGGTGGACCCACCATATTCGGGGCTACAGCTTGACATTGCTGGAGGTGACGGCGAGCGCTTTCTCGGAGAGGCCAAACATCGTATCATCCTATGGAAAAAGGATTGCATCATCTTTCGAAGGCCACCGACACCGCGTCAGCCGAGTCCTCGTCGAAGTCCGCCACCGAGTCAGCAGACTCCCGCTCCTGCAAGTCCACCAAGTCCGGCAAAGTGTCAGGCCACTCCTCCTCCTCCAAGTCCGGCAAAGTGTCAGGACAATCCTCCTCCTCCAAGTCCGCCACAGCGTCAGACGTCCACTCCTCCTCCAAGTCCGGCACAACCTCAGGCCACTCCTCCTCGTCCAACTCAGCCCCGTCAGCCGTCTCCGCCGCCTCAGCAATCGCAGAAGAGACACCCCGCAGCTATGGTGCGTAGCGGTACGAGTCGAGGTAGTACAGGAAGTACAGGCGGAGGCAAGCGATATAAATATGGTCCAAGCCTCAAGCCTCTTCCGCAGAGGTCTTATGACAGGTCCGAGGAGGAAATCACAGCCATATCGAAGGCCGAGGTGGAAGCCCATTTTGCACCGAAACCGCCACCGCCGCCAAGGGAGAAAGTGCCTGAGGAAACGATTGACCACTTCATTCGTATGGCTCAACCACCAGCTCCCAAGCCTGTTGACACAGACTATGAGCGCCACATCAGGAAGTTAAATCGAGCACGTCTACAAAGGGAGGCGAGCACGTCTACATCGGGATCGAGCAAACAAGAAGCAGCTGCCAAAAAATGCGGGAAAACCATTCCCCAGCTGGGAGAACAGGCGGCGCAATCGATCCCCTCGCTTGTTGTGCCAACAACAGGTGACAGTACGCGCGCCCAATATTATTGTGGGCAAACAGTGCATGTTCCCGAGGTGGGCAATGTGGTAATAACGGAGGAGCATATAATGCAGGCTGAA
Organism: Triticum aestivum; assembly: GCF_018294505.1. Taxonomy (NCBI): domain Eukaryota; kingdom Viridiplantae; phylum Streptophyta; class Magnoliopsida; order Poales; family Poaceae; genus Triticum; species Triticum aestivum. Next base: position 838,956,586 of record NC_057801.1, on the reverse strand, counting down.
GTTCTCAACATCACTGTTGGACAACTCCTCGAGATCGAGCCCATGCCTTTGCTTAGAGAGGATGAAGTAAAACGGAAATATGTCCGGGGCCAACCTTTGGTCGCGCCAGACAAGGTCAAGAACCTCCCAACGAGAATGTATGAATTGCATCAATGGTACATGAACATTACCAAGATTTCAGATCGATTGTCCCTCATGGTGAATGTCAAGCAGGACCATTACTACCATGAGAAAGCTGTGTCCGTTGAGTATTTAGAACTGTTTCAGTTATACAATCAAGACGCACTCGACAAATCTATCGTCAGTTGCTATTGTCTGTAAGTGATTTCTTTCTATAATTTAAGTCTCAAGCTAGCTGTAGTGATCCTTTTGATCAATCATTACCTGTAATTATCCTCACTATATTCTTTTCTGTGGTATTATGCAGGATGAAGATATATGAAATGAGAAAAGGTGGACGCTTTGGCATTGGGTTCATTGACCCAAACACCGTTAATGAATACACATGGAAGATAAATGAACGTCAGCAAAAGGACGTAGAGGACAGCATGCTAGAGTTCTTGAAGCGCCTCAAATACAATGAAGATATACTACTTCCTTACAACTTCCAGTGAGTCACACTGTCTTGTACTACAAATTCTCTGTTTTTGCCTACTAGCTAGCTACATGTTTTTGCTTACATATGCCCGCTTAATTAAGACATGCAAACGTGTGTGCATGCAGATTTCACTGGGTCTTGTGTATCATTAAAGTTGACGCCGGAACAATTGAAGTACTGGACTCACTAATCTCAGAAAAAACTGACTATAACATCTTGTATGGGATAGTCAACAGGTAATTTCAATCATTATTAACTATATATCTCGGCCTATTTAGTTCGTCATTTCATGATATGAACTATTTAATAACCCCTTTATTCATTTTCTTTGTCGGCGGACAGGGCTTGGGCAAGGTTCATCGCCGTCACGCCCGGCGAATGGAAAAAAAAGCTTAAATGGTTTCGACCCAAGGTAAGCAATTAAGTAGTACTAGCTAGCTAGCTAGCTGCCATCTCTTTAATTATCATGCTTGATTAATTTTTATCTAATCAAATTCCATTCTCGTAAAGGCCCTGAAGCAGGCGGGGACTGATCTGTGTGTATTCTGCGTTTGCGAGAACATTCGCATGATGGCGTCCGAAAGGAGCAGATCTCAAAGACAGGAATGGGTACGCTTGTCAGAACACTATTCATAATTTTTACACCATTATCGATATCTAGTCACACAACTAATACACATACATATTGATCTCCTTCTTAACAGTTCAAAGAGGTGCGGGAGAAGCTCAAAGAAACGGAGCGCGTAGAAGCACTTCAAGAGGAAATAGCGTGATTTTTGCTCGACCAGGTCATAAATCCGAAGGGAGAATTCTATTACCCGCTACCGCCCCCATGAAAACCACTTCCAATTGTCATCGTGCTCCGAAGGCAACATTCATATGTAGGAGAAATTGTATATAGCTATACATGTGTGTATGTGTGCATTAATTAATATGGTGGTTTGTGAGACATTGATGATATATATATGCATGATTGGTTCTACTAGAAATTCTATTTATTTATATATATATATATATATATATATATATATATATATATATATATATATATATATATGCATAACGTGTACAATGTATAGTATCGTAAAATACCAGCAAACGAAAAAGAATTAAAATGGAAACACAAAATTAAATGAAAAAGAAATCATAAAACTAAAAAAAAAAAACCTTATAGTACCGGTTGGTATTACCAACCGGTACTAAAGGGCTCCAGGCCCCCGGAGCTGGCTCGTGCCACGTGGTTGCCCTTTAGCACCGGTTCGTGCTGAACCGGTACTAAAGGGTGGGGGCCTTTAGTGACCACAATTTAGTGCCGGTTATGTAACCGGCACTACAGGGCCTTACGAACCGGTGCTAATGCCCGGTTCTGCACTAGTGGCACGACGAACTTTGGCAACAGTGCATACTCAGGGAGAACACTTCCTGATAATTTTTAGTGAGAGATCATCTTAAAATGCTACCGTCAATCAAAGCAAGATAAGATGCATAATGGATAAACATCACATGCAATCAATATAAGTGATATGATATGGCCATCATCATCTTGTGCTTGTGATCTCCATCTCCGAAGCACCATCATGATCACCATCATCACCGGCGCGACACCTTGATCTCCATCGTAGCATCATTGTCGTTTACGCCATCTATTGCTTCTACGACTATCGCTACCGCTTAGTGATAAAGTAGAGCAATTACAGGGCGTTTGCATTTCATACAATAAAGTGACAACCATATGGCTCCTGCCAGTTGCCGATAACTTCGGTTACAAAATATGATCATCTCATACAATAAAATATAGCATCATGTCTTGGCCATATCACATCACAACATGCCCTGCAAAAACAAGTTAGACGTCCTCTACTTTGTTGTTGCAAGTTTTACGTGGCTGCTACGGGCTTAAGCAAGAACCAATCTCACCTACGCATCAAAACCACAACGATAGTTTGTCAAGTTGATGCTGTTTAACCTTCACAAGGACCGGGCGTAGCCACACTCGGTTCAACTAAAGTTCGAGAAACTGACACCCGCTAGTCACCTGTGTGCAAAGCACGGCGGTAAAACCAGTCTCGCGTAAGCGTACGCGTAATGTCGGTCCGGGCCGCTTCATCCAACAATGCCGCCGAACCAAAGTATGACATGCTGGTAAGCAGTATGACTTATATCGCCCACATCTCACTTGTGTTCTACTCGTGCATATAACATCAAACCATAAAACCTAGGCTCTGATGCCACTGTTGGGGAACGTAGTAATTTCAAAAAATTTCCTACGCACACGCAAGATCATGGTGATGCATAGCAACGAGAGGGGAGAGTGTCGTCAACGTACCCTCGTAGACCGAAGCGGAAGCGTTGACACAACATAGAGGAAGTAGTTGTACGTCTTCCCGGTCCAACCGATCCAAGCACCGTTACTCCGGCACCTCCGAGTTCTTGACACACGTACAACTCGATGACGCACCCCGGGCTCCGATCCAACATAGCTTCAGGGAGGAGTTCCGTCAGCACGATGGCGTGGTGACGATCTTGATGTTCAACCGTCGTAGGGCTTCGCCTAACCACCGCTATAATATGACCGAGGTGTAATATCGTGGAGGGGTGCACCGCACACGGCTAAGCAACGATCACGAAGATCAACATGTGTGTCTATGGAGTGCCCCCAGCCCCCCTATATAAGGGAGCCAAGGGGAGGGGGCGGCCGGCCAATGAGGGCGCGCCAAGGGGGGAGTCCTACTCCCTCCGGGAGTAGGACTCCCCTTCTTTCCTAGTTGGAGGAGGAGAAGGGGGGAAAGAGGAGGAAGAGGGGAAGGAAAGGGGGGGCGCCGCCCCCTTCCCTTGTCCTATTCGGACTAGGAAGGGGAGGGGCGCACCGCCCCCTCCTGCCTCCTTCCCTCTTCTCCCTCAAGGCCCATGTAGGCCCAATAACCCCCCGGGGGGTTCCGGTAACCTCCCGGTACTCCGGTAAAATGCCGATTTCATCCGGAACGATTCCGATGTCCAAATATAGGCTTCCAATATATTGATCTCTATGTCTCGACCATTTCGAGACCCCTCGTCATGTCCGTGATCACATCCGGGACTCCGTACAACCTTCGGTACATCAAAATACATAAACTCATAAAGAAACTGTCATCGTAACTTTAAGCGTGCGGACCCTACGGTTCGAGAACAATGTAGACATGACCGAGGCACGTCTCCGGTCAATAACCAATAGCGGGATCTGGATGCCCATATTGGTTCCTACATATTCTACGAAGATCTTTATCGGTCAGACCGCATAACAACATACATTAACGTTGTTCCCTTTGTCATCCGTATGTTACTTACCCGAGATTCGATCGTCGGTATCCAATACCTAGTTCAATCTCGTTACCGGCAAGTCTCTTTACTCGTTCCGTAATACATCATCTCGCAACTAACTCATTAGTTGGAATGCTTGCAAGGCTTAAGTGATGTGCATTACCGAGAGGGCCCAGAGATACCTCTCCGACATTCGGAGTGACAAATCCTAATCTCGAAATATGCCAACCCAACAAGTACCTTTCGAGACACCTGTAGAGCACCTTTATAATCACCCAGTTACGTTGTGACGTTTGGTAGCACACAAAGTGTTCCACCGGTAAACGGGAGTTGCATAATCTCATAGTCATAGGAACATGTATAAGTCATGAAGAAATCAATAGCAACACACTAAACGATCCGGTGCTAAGCTAACGGAATGGGTCATGTCAATCAGATCATTCAACTAATGATGTGATCTCGTTAGTCAAATAACAACTCTTTGTTCATGGTTAGGAAACATAACCATCTTTGATTAACAAGCTAGTCAAGTAGAGGCATACTAGTGACACTCTGTTTGTCTGTATATTCACACATGTATTATGTTTCCGGTTAATACAATTCTAGCATGAATAATAAACATTTATCATCATATAAGGAAATAAATAATAACTTTATTATTGCCTCTAGGGCATATTTCCTTCACCCCCCCTCACGGACGGCGCCGCCGCTGGCACCTGGAGGGGGAAACGGACGCGTCGGGTCTACACGGAGGGGATCTTGCCATTGGTCTGGCCCAAATGTTGCTCTAAAGTGTTCCTATGGGCTGACCTAACACAACCGGGTGGATAGGTCCACTGCACAAAGCCCGTCCGTGCAAAGTCAAAGGGCTAGATCCCGTGGTCAAACGCTACAGGGTTAGGCGGGACGGGGGCCCTGGGTGGTAGCAATGCCACCTGAGCATCGCACCGGGCCCTCATACATGCGGGGTGGTGTGGTGGCATGTCCGAAGAGGCGGCACGCGTCTCCGGGGTGTGCTCCCCTCACAGACGGCGCCGCCGCCGACACCTGGAAGGGGCAAACGGACGCATCGGGTCTACACGGAGGGGATCTTGCCGTGGGTCTGGCCCGGACGTTGCTCCAAAGTGTTCCTATGGGCTGACCTAACACAACCGGGTGGATAGGTCCACTGCTCAAAGCCCGTCCGTGCAAAGTCAAAGGGCTAGATCCCATGGTCAAACTCTATAAGGTTAGGCGGGATGGGGGCCCTCGGGGGGTAGCAATGCCACCCGAGCGTCGCACCGAGCCCTCATACATGCGGGGTGGTGTGGTGGCATGTCCGAAGAGGCGACACACGTCTCCGGGGTGTGCCCCCCCCCCTCACGGACAGCGTCGCCGCCGGCACCTGGAAAGGGCAAATGGACGCGTCGGGTCTACACGGAGGGGATCTTGCTGTGTGTCTGGCCGGATGTTGCTCCAAAGTGTTCCTATGGGCTGACCTAACACAACCGGGTGGATTGGTCCATTGCTCAAAGCCGTCCGTGCAAAGTAAAAGGGCTAGATCCCGTGTTCAAACGCTACAGGGTTAGGCGGGACGGGGGGCCTGGGGGGTAGCAATGCCACCCGAGCGTCGCTCCGGGCCCTCATACATGCGGGGTGGTGTGGTGGCATGTCTGAAGAGGCGGCACGCGTCTCCGGGGTGTGCCCCCTCTCACGGACGGCGCCGCCACCGGCACCTTGAGGGGGGAAACGGACGCGTCAGGTCTACACGGAGGGGATCTTGCCATTGGTCTGGCCCGGATGTTGCTCTAAAGTGTTCCTATGGGTTGACCTTACACAACCGGGTGGATAGGTCCACTGCTCAAAGCCAGTCCGTGCAAAGTCAAAGGGCTAGATCCCGTGGTCAAACGCTATAGGGTTAGGCGGGACGGGGGCCCTGGGGGGGTAGCAATGCCACCCGAGCGTCGCACCGGGCCCTCATACATGCGGGGTGGTGTGGTGGCATGTCCGAAGAGGCCGCACGCATCTCCAGGGTGTGCCTCCCCTAACGGACGGCGCTGCCGCCGGCAACTAGAGGGGGGAAACGGACGCGTCGGGTCTACACGGAGAGGATCTTGCCGTGGGTCTGGCCCGGATGTTGCTCCAAGGTGTTCCTATGGGTTGACCTAACACAGTCGGGTGGATAGGTCCACTGCTCAAAGCCTGTCCGATCAAAGTCAAAGGGCTAGATCCCGTGGTCAAACGCTACAGGGTTAGGCGGGATGGGGGCCCTCGGGGGGTAGCAATGCCACCCGAGCGTCGCACCGGGCCCTCATACATGTGGGATGGTGTGGTGGCATGTCCGAAGAGGCGACACACGTCTTTGGTGTGTGCCCCCCCCCCTAACGGACGGCGCCGCCGCCGGCACCTGGAAGGGGCAAACGGACGCGTCGGGTCTACACGGAGGTGATCTTGCCGTGGGTCTGGCCCGGATGTGTCTCCAAAGTGTTCCTATGGGCTGACCTAACACAACAGGGTGGATAGGTCCACTGCTCAACGCCCGTCCGTGCAAAGTCAAAGGTCCAGATCTCGTGGTCAAACGCTAAGGGTTAGGTGGGACGGGGGCCCTGGGGGGTAGCAATGCCACCCGAGCATCGCACCGGGCCCTCATACATGCGGGTAGGTGTGGTGGCATGTCCGAAGAGGCGGCACGCGTCTCCGGGGTGTGCCCCCCCTCACGGACGGCGCTGCCGCCGGCACCTGGAGGGGGGAAACGAACGCGTCGGGTCTACACGGAGGGGATCTTGCCGTGGGTCTGGCCTGGATGTTGCTCCAAAGTGTTCCTATGGGCTGACCTAACACAATCGGGTGGATAGGTCCACTGGTCAAAGCCCGTCCGTGCAAACTCAAAGGGCTAGATCCCGTGCTCAAACGCTACAGGGTTAGGCGGGACGGGGGCCCTCGGGGGGTAGCAATGCCACCCGAGTGTCGTATCGGGCCCTCATACATGAGGGGTGGTGTGGTGGCATGTCCGAAGAGGCGAAACGCGTCTCCGGGAGTGCCCCCGCCTCACAGACGGCGCCGCCGCCGGCACTTGGAAGGGGCAAACGGACGCGTCGGGTCTACACGGAGGGGATCTTGCCGTGAGTGTAGCCCGGATGTTGCTCCAAAGTGTTCCTATGGGCTGACCTAACACAATCGGGTGGATACGTCCACTGGTCAAAGCCCGTCCATGCAAAGTCAAATGGCTAGATCCCGTGGTCAAACGCTACAGGGTTAGAGGGGACGGGGGCCCTCGGGGGTTGCAATGCCACCCGAGTGTCGTATCGGGCCCTCATACATGCGGAGTGGTGTGGTGGCATGTCCGAAGAGGCGACACGCATCTCCGGGGTGTGCCCCCCCCCTCACAGACGGCGCCGCCGCCGGCACCTCGAATGGGTAAACGGACGCGTCGGGTCTACACGGAGGGGATCCTGCCGTGGGTGTAGTCCGGATGTTGCTCCAAAGTGTTCCTATGGGATGACCTAACACAACTGGGTGGATAGGTCCACTGCTCAAAGTCCGTCCGTGCAAAGTCAAAGGGCTAGATCCCGTGGTCAAACGCTATAGGGTTAGGCGGGACGGGGGCCCTGGGGGTAGCAATGCCACCCGAGCGTCGCACCGGGCCCTCATACATGCGGGGTGGTGTGGTGGCATGTGCGAAGAGGCGGCACGCGTCTCCGGGTTGTGCCCCCCCCCTCACGGACGGCGCCGCCGCCGGCACCTGGAGGGGGGAAACGGACGCGTCGGGTCTACACGGAGGGGATCTTGCCGTTGGTCCAGCCCAGATGTTGCTCTAAAGTGTTCCTATGGGCTGACCTAACACAACCGGGTGGATAGGTCCACTGCACAAAGCCCGTCCGTGCAAAGTCAAAGGGCTAGATCCCGTGGTCAAACGCAACAGTGTTAGGCGGGACGGGGGCCCTGGGGGTAGCAATGCCACCTGAGCGTCGCACCGGGCCCTCATACGTGCGGGGTGGTGTGGTGGCATGTCCGAAGAGGCAGCACGCATCTCCGGGGTGTGCTCCCCCTCACGGACGGCGCCACCGCCGGCACCTGGAAGGGGCAAACGGACGCGTCGGGTCTACACGGAGGGGATCTTGCCGTGGGTCTGGCCCAAACGTTCCTCCAAAGTGTTCCTATGGGCTCACCTAACACAACCGGGTGGATAGGTCCACTACTCAAAGCCCGTCCGTGCCAAGTCAAAGGGCTAGATCCCAAGGTCAAACGCTACAGGGTTAGGCGGGACGGGGGCCCTTGGGGGGTAGCAATGCCACCCGAGCGTCGCACCGGGCCCTCATACATGCGGGATGGTGTGGTGGCATGTCTGAAGAGGTGACACACGTCTCCGGGGTGTGCCCCCCGCCCGTCACGGACGGTGCCACCGTCGGCACCTGGAAGGGGCAAACGGACGCGTCGGGTCTACACGGAGGGGATCTTGCCGTGGGTGTGGCCCGGATGTTGCTCCAAAGTGTTCCTATGGGCTGACCTAACACAACCGGGTGGATAGGTCCACTGCTCAAAGCCCGTTCGTGCAAAGTAAAAGGGCTAGATCCCATGGTCAAACGCTACAGGGTTAGGCAGGACGGGGTCCCTGGGGGGTAGCAATGCCACCCGAGCGTCGCACCGGGCCCTCATACATGCGGGGTGGTGTGGTGGCATGTCCGAAGAGGCGGCACGCGTCTCCGGGGTGTGCCCCCCTCACAGACGAAGCCGCCGCCGGCACCTGGAGGGAGAAAACGAACGCGTCGGGTCTACACGGAGGGGATCTTGCCGTTGATCTGGCCCAGATGTTGCTCTAAAGTGTTCCTATGGGCTGACCTAACAAAACCGGGTGGATAGGTCCACTGCACAAAGCCCGTCCGTGCAAAGTCAAAGGGCTGATCCCATGGTCAAACGCTACAGGGTTAGGCGGGATGGGGGCCCTGAGGGGGTAGCAATGCCACATGAGCGTCGCTCCGGGCCCTCATACATGCGGGGTGGTGTGGTGGCATGTCCGAAGAGGCGGCACACATCTCCGGGGTGTGCTCCCCTTCACGGACGGCGCCGCCGCCGGCACCTGGAAGGGGCAAATGGATGCGTCGGGTCTACACGGAGGGGATCTTGCCGTGGGCCTGGCCCGGACGTTCCTCCAAAGTGTTCCTATGGGCTGACCTAACACAACCGGGTGGATAGGTCCACTGCTCAAAGCCCGTCCGTGCAAAGTCAAAGGGCTAGATCCCATGGTCAAACGCTACCGGGTTAGGCGGGACGGGGGCCCTCGGAGGGTAGCAATGCCACCCGAGCGTCGCACCGAGCCCTCATACATGATGGGTGGTGTGGTGGCATGTCCGAAGAGGCGGCACGCATCTCCGGGGTGTGCTCCCCCTCACGGACGGCGCCGCCGCCGGCACCTGGAAGGGGCAAACGGACGCGTCGGGTCTACACGGAGGTGATCTTGTCGTGGGTCTGGCCCGGATGTGTCTCCAAAGTGTTCCTATGGGCTGACCTAACACAACCGGGTGGATAGGTCCACTACTCAAAGCCCGTCCGTGCAAAGTCAAAGGGCCAGATCCCGTGGTCAAACGCTATAGGGTTAGGTGGGACGGGGGCCCTGGGGGGTAGCAATGCCACCCGAGCATCGTACCGGGCCCTCATACATGCGGGTAGGTGTGGTGGCATGTCCGAAGAGGCGGCACGCGTCTCCGGGGTGTGCCCCCCCCCTCACGGACGGCGCCGCCGCCGGCACCTGGAGGGGGGAAACGAACGCGTCGGGTCTACACGGAGGGGATCTTGCCGTGGGTCTGGCCCGGATGTTGCTCCAAAGTGTTCCTATGGGCTGACCTAACGCAATCGGGTGGATAGGTCCACTGGTCAAAGCCCGTCCGTGCAAAGTCAAAGGGCTAGATCCCGTGCTCAAACGCTACAGGGTTAGGCGGGACGGGGGCCCTCGGGGGGTAGCAATGCCACCCGAGTGTCGTATCGGGCCCTCATACATGCGGGGTGGTGTGGTGGCATGTCCGAAGAGGCGAAACGCGTCTCCGGGAGTGCCCCCGCCTCACAGACGGCGCCGCCGCCGGCACCTGGAAGGGGCAAACGGACGCGTCGGGTCTACACGGAGGGGATCTTGCCGTGGGTGTAGCCCGGATGTTGCTCCAAAGTGTTCCTATGGGCTGACCTAACACAATCGGGTGGATAGGTCCACTGGTCAAAGCCCGTCTGTGCAAAGTCAAATGGCTAGATCCCGTGGTCAAACGCTACAGGGTTAGGCGGGACGGGGGCCCTCGGGGGGTTGCAATGCCACCCGAGTGTCGTATCGGGCCCTCATACATGCGGAGTGGTGTGGTGGCATGTCCGAAGAGGCGACACGCATCTCCGGGGTGTGCCAACCCCTCACAGACGGCGCCGCCGCCGGCACCTCGAATGGGCAAACGGACGCGTCGGGTCTACACGGAGGGGATCTTGCCGTGGGTGTAGTCCGGATGTTGCTCCAAAGTGTTCCTATGGGATGACCTAACACAACTGGGTGGATAGGTCCACTGCTCAAAGTCCGTCCGTGCAAAGTCAAAGGGCTAGATCCCGTGGTCAAACGCTATAGGGTTAGGCGGGACGGGGGCCCTGGGGGTAGCAATGCCACCCGAGCGTCGCACCGGGCCCTCATACATGCGGGGCGGTGTGGTGGCATGTGCGAAGAGGCGGCACGCGTCTCCGGGTTGTGCCCCCCCTCACGGACGGCGCCGCCGCCGGCACCTGGAGGGGGGAAACGGACGCGTCGGGTCTACACGGAGGGGATCTTGCCATTGGTCCGGCCCAGATGTTGCTCTAAAGTGTTCCTATGGGCTGACCTAACACAACCGGGTGGATAGGTCCACTGCACAAAGCCCGTCCGTGCAAAGTCAAAGGGCTAGATCCCGTGGTCAAACGCAACAGTGTTAGGCGGGACGGGGGCCCTGGGGGTAGCAATGCCTCCTGAGCGTCGCACCGGGCCCTCATACATGCGGGGTGGTGTGGTGGCATGTCCGGAGAGGCAGCACGCATCTCCGGGGTGTGCTCCCCCTCACGGACGGCGCCACCGCCGGCACCTGGAAGGGGCAAACGGACGCGTCGGGTCTACACAGAGGGGATCTTGCCGTGGGTCTGGCCCGAACGTTCCTCCAAAGTGTTCCTATGGGCTCACGTAACACAACCGGGTGGATAGGTCCACTGCACAAAGCCCGTCCGTGCAAAGTCAAAGGGCTAGATCCCAAGGTCAAACGCTACAGGGTTAGGCGGGACGGGGGCCCTCGAGGGGTAGCAATGCCACTCGAGCGTCGCACCGGGCCCTCATACATGTGGGGTGGTGTGGTGGCATGTCTGAAGAGGCGACACACGTCTCCGGGGTGTGCCCCCCGCCCGTCACGGACGGTGCCGCCGTCGGCACCTGGAAGGGGCAAACGGACGCGTCGGGTCTACACGGAGGGGATCTTGCCGTGGGTGTGGCCCGGATGTTGCTCCAAAGTGTTCCTATGGGCTGACCTAACACAACCGGGTGGATAGGTCCACTGCTCAAAGCCCGTCCGTGCAAAGTCAAAGGGCTAGATCCCATGGTCAAACGCTACAGGGTTAGGCAGGACGGGGGCCCTGGGAGGTAGCAATGCCACCCGAGCGTCGCACCGGGCCCTCATACATGCGGGGTGGTGTGGTGGCATGTCCGAAGAGGCGGCACGCGTCTCCGGGGTGTGCCCCCCTCACAGACGGCACCGCCGCCGGCACGTGGAGGGAGAAAACGAACGCGTCGCGTCTACACGGAGGGGATCTTGCCGTTGATCTGGCCCAGATGTTGCTCTAAAGTGTTCCTATGGGCTGACCTAACACAACCAGGTGGATAGGTCCACTGCACAAAGCCCGTCCGTGCAAAGTCAAAGGGCTAGATCCCGTGGTCAAACGCTACAGGGTTAGGCGGGACGGGGGCCCTGAGGGGGTAGCAATGCCACCTGAGCGTCGCTCCGGGCCCTCATACATGCGGGGTGGTGTGGTGGCATGTCCGAAGAGGCAGCACACATCTCCGGGGTGTGCTCCCCCTCACGGACGGCGCCGCCGCCGGCACCTGGAAGGGGCAAACGGACGCGTCGGGTCTACACGGAGGGGATCTTGCCGTGGGCCTGGCCCGGACGTTCCTCCAAAGTGTTCCTATTGTCTGACCTAACACAACCGGGTGGATAGGTCCACTGCTCAAAGCCCGTCCGTGTAAAGTCAAAGGGCTAGATCCCATGGTCAAACGCTACAGGGTTAGGCGGGACGGGGGCCCTCGGGGGGTAGCAATGCCACACGAGCGTCGCACCGGGCCCTCATACATGCGAGGTGGTGTGGTGGCATGTAAGAAGAGGCGGCACGCATCTTCGGGGTGTGCTCCCCCTCACGGACGGCGCCGCTGTTGGCACCTGGAAGGGGCAAACGGACGCGTCGGGTCTACACGGAGGGGATCTTGCCGTGGGTCTGGCCCGGATGTTGCTCCAAAGTGTTCCTACGGGCTGACCTAACACAACCGGGTGGATAGGTCCACTGCTCAAAGCCCGTCCGTGCAAAGTCAAAGTGCTAGATCCCGTGGTCAAACGCTACAGGGTTAGGCGGGACGGGGGCCCTGGGGGGTAGCAATGCCACCCGAGCGTCGCACCTGGTCCTCATACATGCGGGGTGGTGTGGTGTCATGGCTAAAGAGGCGGCACGCTTCTCCGGGGTGTGCCCCCCTCACGGTCGGCGCCGCCGCCGCCACCTGGAGGGGGGAAACGGACGCGTCGCGTCTACACGAAGGGGATCTTGCCATTGGTCTGGCCCGGATGTTGCTCTAAAGTGTTCCTATGGGCTGACCTAACACAACCGGATGGATAGGTCCACTGCTCAAAGCCAGTCCATGCAAAGTCAAAGGGCTAGATCCCATCGTCAAACGCTACAGGGTTAGGCGGGACGGCGGCCCTAGGGGGGAGGGGGGGTAGCAATGTCACCCGAGCGTCGCATCGGGCCCTCATACATGCGGGGTGGTGTGGTGGCATGTCCGAAGAGGCGGCACGCGTCTCTAGGGTGTGCCCTCCCCCCTCACGGACGGCGCCGCCGCCGGCACCTGGAGGGGGGAAACGGACGCGTCGGGTCTGCACGGAGGGGATCTTGCCGTGGGTCTGGCCCGGATGTTGCTCCAAAGTGTTCCTATGGGCTGACCTAACACAATCGGGTGGATAGGTCCACTGCTCAAAGCCCGTCCGTGCAAAGTCAAAGGGCTAGATCCCGTGGTCAAAAGCTACAGGGTTAGGCGGGATGGGGGCCCTCGGGGGGTAGCAATGCCACCCGAGCGTCGCACCGGGCCCTCGTACATGCGGGGTGGTGTGGTGGCATGTCCGAAGAGGCGACACACGTCTCTGGGGTGTGCCCTCCCTCACGGACGGCGCCGCCGCCGGCACCTGGAAGGAGCAAACGGACGCGTCGGGTCTACATGGAGGGGATCTTGCCGTGGGACTGGCCCGGATGTTGCTCCAAAGTGTTACTATGGGCTGACCTAACACAACCGGGTGGATAGGTCCACTCCTCAAAGCCCGTCCATGCAAAGTCAAAGGGCTAGATCCCCTGGTCAAACGCTACAGGGTTAGGCGGGACGGGGGCCCTGGGGGGTAGCAATGCCACCCGAGCATCGCACAAGGCCCTCCTACATGCGGGGTGGTGTGGTGGCATGTCCGAAGAGGCGGCACGCGTCTCCGGGATGTGCCCCCCCCCCTCACGGATGGCGCCGCCGCCGGCACCTGGAGGGGGAAACGAACGCGTCGGGTCTACACGGAGGGGATCTTGCCGTGGGTCTGGCCGATGTTGCTCCAAAGTGTTCCTATGGGCTGACCTAACACAATCGGGTGGTTAGGTCCACTGGTCAAAGCCCGTCCGTGCGAAGTCAAAGGGCTAGATCCCGTGGTCAAACGCTATAGGGTTAGGCGGGACGGGAGCCCTCGGGGGGTAGCAATGCCGCCCGAGTGTCGTATCGGGCCCTCATACATGCGGGGTGGTGTGGTGGCATGTCCGAAGAGGCGACACGCGTCTCCGGGGTGTGCCCCCCCTCACAGACGGCGCCACCGCCAGCACCTGGAAGGGGCAAACGGACGCGTCGGGTCTACACGGAAGGGATCTTGCCATGGGTGTACCCCGGATGTTGCTCCAAAGTGTTCCTATGGGCTGACCTAACACAACCGGGTGGATAGGTCCACTGCTCAAAGCCCGTCTGTGCAAAGTGAAAGGGCTAGATGCCGTGGTCAAACGCTATAGGGTTAGGCGGGACGGGGGCCCTCGGGGTAGCAATGCCACCCGAGCATCGCACCGGGCCTCATAAATGCGGGGTGGTGTGGTGGCATGTGCGAAGAGGCGGCATGCGTCTCCGGGGTGTGCCCCCCTCACGGACGGCGCCGCTGCCGGCACCTGGAGGGGGGAAACAGACGCGTCGGGTCTACACGGAGGGGATCTTGCCATTGGTCTGGCCCAAATCTTGCTCTAAAGTGTTCCTACGGGCTGACCTAACACAACCGGGTAGATAGGTCCACTGCACAAAGCCCACCCGTGCAAAGTCAAAGGGCTAGATCCCAGGGTCAAACGCTACAGGGTTAGGCGAGACGGGGGCCCTGGGGGGGGGGTAGCAATGCCACCCGAGCGTCGCATCGGGCCCTCATACATGCGGGGTGGTGTGGTGGCATGTCTGAAGAGGCGGCACGCGTCTTCGGGGTGTGCCCCCCTCACGGACGGAGCCGCCGCCGGCACCTGGACGGGGGAAACGGACGCGTCGGGTCTACACGAAGGGGATCTTGCCATTGGTCTGGCCCGGATGTTGCTCTAAAGTGTTCCTATGGACTGACCTAACATAACAGGATGGATAGGTCCACTGCTCAAAGCCCGTCCGTGCAAGGTCAAAGGGCTAGATCCCATGGTCAAACGTTACAGGGTTAGGCGGGACGGCGGCCCTGGGGGGAGGGGGGTAGCAATGTCACCCGAGCGTCGCATCGGGCCCTCATACATGCGGGGTGGTCTGGTGGCATGTCCGAAGAGGTGGCACGCGTCTCGAGGGTGTGCCCCCCCTCACGGACGGCGCCGCCGCCGGCACCTGGAGGGGGGAAACGGACGTGTCGGGTCTACACGGAGGGGATCTTGCCGTGGGTCTGGCCCGGATGTTGCTCCAAAGTGTTCCTATGGGCTGACCTAACACAATCGGGTGGATAGGTCCACCGCTCAAAGCCCGTCCGTGCAAAGTCAAAGGGCTAGATCCCATGGTCAAACGCTACAGGGTTAGGCAGGACGGGGGCCCTGGGGGTAGCAATGCCACCCGAGCGTCGCACCGGGCCCTCATACATGCGGGGTGGTGTGGTGGCATGTCTGAAGAGGCGGCACGCGTCTCCGGGGTGTGCCCCCCCTCACGGACGGCGCCGCCGCAGGCACCTGGAGGGGGGAAACGGACGCGTCGGGTCTACACGAAGGGGATCTTGCCATTGGTCTGGCCCGGATGTTGCTCTAAAGTGTTCCTATGGGCTGACCTAACACAACCGGATGGATAGGTCCACTGCTCAAAGCCCGTCCATGCAAAGTCAAAGGGCTAGATCCCATCGTCAAACGCTACAGGGTTAGGCGGGACGGCGGCCCTAGGGGGGAGGGGGGGTAGCAATGTCACCCGAGCGTCGCATCGGGCCCTCATACATGCGGGGTGGTGTGGTGGCATGTCCGAAGAGGCGGCACGCGTCTCCAGGGTGTGCCCCCCCTCACGGACGGCGCCGCCGCCGGCACCTGGAGGGGGGAAACGGACGTGTCGGGTCTACACGGAGGGGATCTTGCCGTGGGTCTGGCCCGGATGTTGCTCCAAAGTGTTCCTATGGGCTGACCTGACACAATCGGGTGGATAGGTCCACTGCTCAAAGCCCGTCCGTGCAAAGTCAAAGGGCTAGATCCCGTGGTCAAACGCTACAGGGTTAGGCGGGACGGGGCCCTCGGGGGGTAGCAATGCCACCCGAGCGTCGCACCGGGCCCTCATACATGCGGGGTGGTGTGGTGGCTTGTCCGAAGAGGCGACACACGTCTCTGGGGTGTGCCCCCTCCCCCCTCACGGACGGCGCCTCCGCCGACACCTGGAAGTGGCAAACGGACGCGTCGGGTCTACACAGAGGGGATCTTGCCGTGGGTCTGGCCCGGATGTTGCTCCAAAGTGTTCCTATGGGCTGCCCTAACACAACCGGGTGGATAGGTCCTCTGCTCAAAGCCCGTCCGTGCAAAGTCAAAGGCCTAGATCCCGTGGTCAAACGCTACAGGGTTAGGCGGGATGGGGGCCCTGGGGGTAGCAATGCTACCCGAGCATCGCACCGGGCCCTCATACATGCGGGGTGGTGTGGTGGCATGTCCGAATAGGCGGCACGCGTCTCCGGGGTGTGCCCCCCCTCACGAACGGCGCCGCCGCCGGCACCTGGAGGGGGGAAACGAACGCGTCGGGTCTTCACGGAGGGGATCTTGCCGTGGGTCTGGCCCGGATGTTGCTCCAAAGTGTTCCAATGGGCTGACCTAACACAATCGGGTGGATAGTTCCACTGCTCAAAGCCCGTGCGTGCAAAG
Source organism: Triticum aestivum (assembly GCF_018294505.1). NCBI lineage: Eukaryota > Viridiplantae > Streptophyta > Magnoliopsida > Poales > Poaceae > Triticum > Triticum aestivum. Next base: position 838,940,121 of record NC_057801.1, on the reverse strand, counting down.
TCAAAGGGCTAGATCCCGTGGTCAAACGCTACGGGGTTAGGCGGGACGGGGGCCCTGGGGGTGTTGCAATGCCACCGGAGCGTCGCACCGGGCCCTCATACATGCGGGGTGGTGTGGTGGCATGTCCGAAGAGGCGGCACGCGTCTCCGGGGTGTGGCCCCCCTCACGGTCGGCGATGACACGGTAGTAGACGTTCTGCGGTAACGACGCGGCGTGAATATTATTAAATACTCGGAGCGTGATAAAATCATGAGGTTTTTACACGACGTGGGCACATGTGCCGTAAGACTGATGGTAATTTTTCATAAATGTTCGCGGTGGAGTAGTATCTGAACAATTCCCTCTTACACAGATTGCTCTTCGCGTGTCTACGACTATGGTCGGCAGCCTCCGGGGGCTAGCATGCCGCCAAACCCACAGCAAGATCCCCTTCGTGTTGACCCGACGCGTCCGTTTCCCTCCTCCAGGTGCCGGCGGCAGCGCCGTCCGTGAGGGGGGGCACACCCCGGAGATGCGCGACACCTCTAATTTGGACATGGCACCACACCACCCCGCATGTATGAGGGCCCTGTGCGACGCTCCGGTGGTATTCCTATCCCCCAGGGCCCCCGTCCCGCCTCTTCAGACAGGGCACCACACCGCCCCGCATGTATGAGGGCCCGGTTAGACGGGACGGTGTACCTGGGGGGTAGCAATGCCGCTAGGTGTTGCTTTGGGCCCTCCTACGGTTGTGTAAGCGTGGTGGCTGGCGCAGGCACCTGGCACGCAGCTTCGAGGTGTGCCCCCCATCACCGGCGTCACTGTGGGGCACGGCGGCAGCAACGTCCGTGAGGGGGGCAATCGATATACCATCTGGGTATGTTTTTTTTGTTAGATAAGGCACATTTATGTTGTGAAAAACAGGGAAAAGTAAATAATATAAATAAAAAATTAAAATTTTTTGAAAAAAATAGAGGTATGCCGACGGCCTGCCGTCGGCATACCTGCGCACACGGCCACGGATCGATGACGTGGCTAAGGGCGGGGATCGATGACGTGGCAACATCCATGGGCCAGGCCTATGCTGACGGCCAGGCCGTCGGCATAGATATGCCACCCCACGGACCGGCGAGCGACGCGGATCAATGACGTGGCGGGCGACGCGGATCGATGACGTGGGGTCTATGCCGACGGCCGCCGTTAGCCGTCGGCGTAGACTGACACCATCAAAAGGCCGTCCCCGCCCGGGTAGCCGGGCCCACGTGCTATGCCTACGGTCTCCTCTATGCCGACGGCCATCGTAGGCATATTTCTCGCGACGCCGACGGCTGAGCTTTGCCGACGGGGGCCGTCGGCATAGATGGATATACGTCGACGACTTTTCTATGCCGACGGTCTGGGCTGGGCCTTCGGGATAGGCCAATCTATGCCGACGGGGGCCGTCGGCATAGGTTCGGCCGTCGGCATCGCCAGTTATTCTGGTAGTGTGCAGCAACAACCAATGCGTAAAATAGAGGCTGCAACTTTGGTACTTCAAAGAGAAAGAAAATACATAAAATTAGGTTTATATTTAATTGGTTATTTTAACTAATGTTGGACCTCTTATTAATTTGACAAGATTTAATTTTTGGGTCAAATAATGTTGGGCTGAACATGTCAAAGATCAGTGGAAATTATAGAATATGGTGAACATTTTAGTCTTACTGTTTGACGAAATAATTTATTTGACTTTATTTTAAATTTGAATTGGGCTTTGATTTTTATCAAGTGGCAGTTTGGCTTAGCAAGCCTGATGACATGGCATCATTAGGGGGTGGTCACTGTAGCTAACGACTTGAGGTGTTACATAATCTTTCCATTTCTGAAATTTCATTGTTAAATGATTGGGGAATATATCACACTATCCATTAGTTCAGTCAAGCTAACCACAAGTCCACACATTATTGCCAATTGAGTAAGTCTTATTGGCGGGGAGAATAGGCTATGTGTGTGTGTTAGAGAGAGAGAGAGAGAGACAGAGTGAGGAAGAGGGAGGGTGGAGACAGTGTGTGTGTGAGAAATTGATGGTAAAAAAGGTCGTCAATGTCGTAATATTGAACTCTTAAAATTAATGTGGCCCCGTTGCAACGCACGGGCGTTCTTCTAGTCACCCATAGAATCTCGCCACGGGACTCAAGGATGTGGTTGTAAGTGTAATAGCAGGTGGATTTGCCAAACTACAGCTGCACCACCGGCGTCCCCTGGCTATGGACAAGCTCATCGCTGCCAATGTTGGTCAGCCTCCATGACGGCCAGGATCTTACCATTGTGGTATGTGACAGACGACAAAACAGGTTGACGAGGTGACCCGCTCCGGAACCGATGCTCATACTCATGCTCGAGGGCTCTCTCGAGGATTGTCCACTCTGCGTCGCCGGGGCGAAGTAGAGCCGCCGTGAACCTGGCCGTGGGCCTGGGCCCAGCCATGTGAGCGGCGGCGATTGAGATGCTGTAGAGAAGGGTTGCACCGTCGCCATAGATGAGTCCGTGGGGATCGATCTCCTCCCCCAACAGGCCGAGGGATTGCGGGAGTAGAGGCAGGTGTGCGGTGGCTCCGGTGTGAGGGTCATGGAGACTAGGGCGGAGGCCCTCGATGGTCAGACGCCGGAGGACAGTGCCGCCGTAGCTGGTCACCCAGTTCCCCGAGGCCGGCTCGGACAGCAACGGCTGCTAGCGGTAGTTGGAGCCAGAGAGGATGCATCTCATCTCGAGGCACGTGGCGTCTTGGTGATTTATGGCCGCGACGATCCAGGGTAGAAACTGGGTCGTGGCCGTCGTCGTCCGGGAGTCCTGCCATGCCTTACAGACGGCGTGGAAGCGGGCTAAGTCGATGGCCTCGTGCTGCAGGCGGCTAGAGATCTCGCGGGCGAGATCTGGCGGTAGATCAGACCAACCTGTTGGCGTGATCCGGGAGCACGCAGGACGAGCCAGTTATAACAATCAGCCTAAATACACCACATTTTATATAAACGCCCATTAATTTTGACACAGGAACCGACCTTTTTATGACTATCCACAATGAGTAGTAACGTAAACGAGGTTATAGCTAAACACGTCATTTGTTACCACATATATGTTACTCCCCACTATAGAGGTAGTAACATAGACTAGCATGTTACTAGTCTATGTTACTACCCATTGTGACTAGTCTAAGGCTCATACTGAGCGTTCTCATTTTTTTTATTTTGAGAAATTACTGAGCATTCTCATGGTTTGGTTATTCCAGCCTGCATGTTGATTTTTGGGGTTCCAGCCGATCGCGTCCTATTCTTGGGGTTGCGCAACAGTTTTCGCTGTGGACGCTGCCCAGCTGGGCAACAACCATGGCCGGTGTGTCTACTTCATTTACCACAACGTCAGAATGGTGCCGCATGACGTGTTTAGCTATAACCTCGTTGACGGCATGGCCAAGCTCGTCGAACGGCTGCCTCAGTGTTGGGACCACAATATGTGCACCTGGTTCAATCCCGAGTCTATCATTACTCCCGTTCATCAGGCAGCTAGTAGCTGCAAATTACTAAAAACATCTCAAATTTCTTAAGTTGATTTTCCACATCATATTACTTTATATTGATCATATTGCCGCATTAAACTAATACAGCCGCAGAAAAATCTAACCCTGAACTTTGCATTGGCCCTCTCTGTCAGGGAATTTAGCCCCTGATCAATCTAACGCACGCGATCTCGTGGACTCGAAGAACACACACGCACGCCAACACACAGGAGACGAACAGGAGGTTTTGGCGACGCGCACTAATTGCGTCTTTTCTGTTTCTTTCCTTATTCCCATGGCCTCACGCCCAACAGAACGTGGCCCAGTACAACGAAAAAGCCTCCTCACGATCCTATTTTCCCGTGCCATCCCGCGGAGCATCGTTCGGTAGCTGACCCACCTAGCTAAGACTCGATCTATCCCTATACGTGTACATAAACGTGACAGGCCCTATTTATTGGCAACATGCAATCTGTAAACAGGGAATCTAAGGCACAAGCAACACCCTGCAACATGCACTCCTACAGACCCAACATATTCAACGTGACAGAAAAACTAGGAAACAACAAAGCAACGAGATTAATCATAACATTTTCTCCCTTAAGCTCGTTGCCATCATCCAGCGCCTTCATCCCAATCTTCTCCTTCATCTCCTGAAACTTCAGTCTCCCAAGAGACTTTGTGAGGATGTCATCCAGCTGGTCCTCAGTTCTCACATGCTCAATATTGATCTTGCCAGATTCAACACAGTCCCGTATGAAATGATAGCGAAGATCTATGTGTTTACTTCTATCATGGTGGACAGGATACTTACTCAACGAAATGGCAGATTGGTTGTCCACCTTGAGCACAACTTGAACTGAATCTTTGCCAAGTAAATCAGCAAGTAAATGCCCCAGCCATATGCCCTGACCACTACGGGAAAAAACTTATAAGACGTGTAAAAGACTATACAACGAGATCTATTTTTCGGGTACCCGGCTTACGTTACACTAAGCCGAGTCAAGAAAGAAAAACACCCGGCAACTGCAAAACACCCGGCTTCTAACAACCTATAAGCCGAGCTGCACAGAATAGCTCACGATTTAAAGTAAGCACACGGTATCTACTGGAAAAGGCACTCGGCTTACAGCTCGCGGTCGGCAAAGATACCAGCCACGTGTCGATAACAGAGACAGTGGACGGCGCCGTCACGGAGCATCCAATAAGCCGTGTGCCAGATGGATGCACTCGGCTTATAGGCTATATAAGCCGAGTGCCTACGGGTACACTCGGCTTATAGGCTATATAAGCCGTGCGCTACACCACGGTACTCGGCTTATATTGTATATAAGCCGTGTGCCAGCTGAAAGCACTATGGTTCTATTTATGCAAAATTTGTTTAAACGATTTTCCATTGTATTTATTATTGCTGTTTAATTATTATTTCTCCCTCACCCACTTTTCCCTAAATAGTTTTCATAGGTCATATCTTCAATGCCCTCGATTTACTGGTGGTTGGGCATGCCTCTCCGTCGTCTGCCTCCTTTGAGAGCACGAGAAGTTTCAAGGACAACGTAGCAGTACCAATGGTTGGGCCATTCAATGACGCCGTGATAGCTCCCAAGGATTTTCGGCATCATATGACTTTCCGAGGATTCAAACGGGTGGATCAGGCATGCCGCCGAGGTAATTTCGCACTACCAATGGCTGGGCACGCCCCTTTCTCGACTGTACATGGCATATGCATGTCGCAAATACATCACATATGATTTTCCATGCCGCTTCTGGGCATGATGTCATGTGCCGCCTTGCGGATCTGCAATTTCCGACGCTGAAACCCTAGAAGTGCAATAAATGTCTCAAATATTGGAGGCGCGTCCGAAAAATGCGGGGGCCTGACACGTGTCATTCGATGGCCTCCTTTGAGAGCACGAGTGGTTTCGAGGCCAACGGAGCAACATCTCCCGCAATCCCTTCACAAACCAGATACGCATTCTCTCTCGATACCGAGAGACTACCTTGGAGATGGTGCAGTTTACAAGCGGCCTCAGGTGAGGTCTATAAGAAACGCGCCCAAACTTTTACCACACCCTACATGGACCATTCAATGACTTCGTGACAACTCCCGAGGATTTCCGGCATCAAACGACTTTCCAAGGATTCAAACGGTTGGATCAGTCATGCCGCCAAGGTAATTTCACACTACCAATGGCTGGGCATGCCCCTCTATCGCTTGCACATGGCATACGCATGTCGCAAATACATCACATGTGATTTCCCATGCCGCTTCTGGGCATGATTTCCTGTGCCGCCTTGCAGATCTGCAATTTCCGGCGCTAAAACCCTAGAAGTGCAATAAATATCTCAAATATTGCAGGCGCGTCCGAAAAATGCGGGGGCCTGGCACGTGTCATTCGATGGCCTCCTTTGAGAGCACGAGAAGTTTCGAGACCAACGGAGTAACATGTCCTGCAATTCCTTCACAAACCCGAGACGTTCTCTCTCGATACCGAGAGACTACATTGGAGATGGTGCAGTTTACAAGCGGCCTCAGGTGAGGCCTATAAGAAACGCGCCCAAACTTTTATCACACCCTACACAGACCATTTGATGACGCCGTGACAGCTCCCGAGGATTTCCGGCATCATACGATTTTCCGAGGATTCAAACGGTTGGATCAGGCATGCCACAGAGGTAATTTCGCACTACCCATGGTGGGCAAGCCCATCTCTCGTTTGCACATGGCATACACATGTCGCAACTACATAACATATGATTTTCCATGCCGCTTCTCGGCATGATTTCATGTGTCCCCTGCAGATCTGCAATTTCCGGCGCTGAAACTCTAGAAGTGCAATAAATGTCTCAAATATTGCAGGCGGGTCCGAAAAATGCGGGGGCCTGGCACGTGTCATTGGATGGCCTCCTTTGAGAGCACGAGAGGTTTCGAGGCCAACAGAGCAACATGGCCCGCAATTCCTTCACAAACCCGAGACGTTCTCTCTCGATACCGAGAGACTACCTCGAAGATGGTGTAGTTTACAAGCGGCCTCAGGTGAGGCCTACAAGAAACGCGCCCAAACTTTTACCACACCCTACATGGACCATTCGATGACTCCGTGACAGCTCCCGAGGATTTCCGGCATCATACGATTTTCCGAGGATTCAAACAGTTGGATCAGACATGCCGCCAAGGTAATTTCGCACCACTGATGGCTAGGCATGCCCCTCTCTCGTCTGCACGTGGCATACGAATGTTGCAAATACATCACATAGGATCGTGGGTAGTTTACGTTCAAACCTCTTCCGAGTTCGGTCGAAGACATAGATCATGCGGGCCTTACGGATGGGTGAAATCTCCAAAAACATAGAGCCAATGAAATAAAAATACAATAAAAATTTAAGTATAATAAAATACAATTAAATAAAACACAGAGAATTTTAGAAGTAAAGTGATAAAATTTTGTATTGAAATAAAAAACAAAAAATATAGTAGTGTAAACCGTGTAATCTGTTGTGACACTCGGCTTACCCTCTGCTCTAGGCTTAGCTATGAGCGCGGGACTTAGGCAAAAAACACGCGCGTAGAGCTGATTTTGCCCCAAATCGACCGCGCACAGGCTCTGTTTTCCCCCTCCTCTGACTCCTCCCAGCGCCGCCCCCATCTCTCCTCCCCCCGCCCGCCGCCGCCCCCATCACTTCCCCCGCGCCGCCCCCTGAACCTCCGCCGCGCCGCCACCCACCTCGCGCCGCCGCCCATCCTCCACCCACCGGCGGCGTCGCTATCACCCATCGGCGCCGCGCCTTCCTCCACTTCAGCAGAGTTGCCCCAGATCCGCCCTGACCATGAGCGCCGCTGAGCTGGCCCTCCCATCAGCGCCGCCGCCCCTCCCCGACCGCTAGGGTTGAGGTCGCCACGCCATCTTCCCTCCGCCGGCAGGTACCCCGTCCATCCCCTCTCTCTCTCTCTCTCTCTCTCTGACTGGCCTATTTGTTCTCTCTTCAGCAGGTCCGGATGCTCCGGCGGCAAGGTGTCCCCTCCTCGTTTGCGACAACAACTGCAGGCAGGTCTTGGTTCCGTCCCTCCCCCAATTGCATCTTCAGGGAGTCGAGAAGAAACAACAACATGTCTTGGTTCCCCCTCTCCCCCAACAACAGCAGGCAGATGGATTTTTCTTCTCTGAACCTTCTCGAATGATGGAATCTCAGATTCATATATCCCTACAAATTACAAACCTTCTCATCTTGCCAAAAAAAATTGTATGCATGTCCACTGATTAAGACAAGCACTTCGATAGTTTGCAAATTTATTTGAATGCAATCGTGATGGACACAGCAAAGTGTATGAGATGCAGCATGTAATCCCTTGTGAAGAGCTTTCATGATAAAAGAATCATTTTTGTTTTATATTTGAAAGCTTTAACATGGTATATTAGAAAGGAGTGGCCAGAGCACATATTTGTTTTTGTTATGGAAATACAAGTGTTGTCACTGTAAATACAAAAGGAGTGGGTAGAGCACCTGTTCTGCATGTGAATTATGTTTAGTCCCAATTTGCAAGTTTGCATGTGGATTATGTTTGATCCCAATTTTCACTTTATTGCAGGACATGCATTAGTTTGACGTCGAGACCGTTGTCGCAGAGCTTCTTGCTGGACGGACGACCGGCACCGAACACGCTTCGAGGGTAAGAATCATTCGCCTCGTAGGATTTATGTATATGTAAATCATGTAGCTAGCTAGTCGCGTTACCTATGTGTCTCCCGTTCGAAAGAGTTACATTATTTATAAATATGCAATCTTTGTATATTTATAATAGTAACTCTTTCGAATTGTCCAGCATTTTCCACGGGCAGGCCGAGGATGTGTAGGCTGGCTCCATTTTTATGCTCTACTCCGATCCGATACAGGATTTCGGCAGTGTCTTCCCATTGTTCTCTGAATGCACATTCTCTCGGCTTGTTGCCGAGACGTGTATTTGGAGAACAGCGGGGAGGTGTTGCCGAAATTCTGTGTGGATCGGAGTAGTGCATGAAAACGAAGCCACCTACACATCCTCGGGTGGGACTAGGACCTATCCTTACCTATTAGATAGTTTGAGTTCATGCCGTAAAACATGAATAATTATAATTAATTGAACTAATACTGGATGAAACTACTTGGTCAATGAAAATACATCAGATGGAGGATCGTGAGTGGATGTATAGTGGCTGGCTGAGTGGGGGGGGGGGGAGGTGTGCTTCCAGAATGGATTACAAAGACGAATCAGTTCTTGGAAGCAGCATTTGCCAGGCACACAGGATGTGGTGTAGTGTGGTGCCCCTGCACTATCTGCGGCAACAAGAAGGAAAAAACAAAGGATGAAATGGGTCGACACCTTCTCAAGAATGGGTTTATGCCAGACTACCACCGGTGGGTCGCACATGGTGAGTCTGAGCCCCAACGTGCGAGAAAGGAGGTGGTACGGCAACGCACAAGCTCACCCGAATATGTTACTCATGTTGAATTCATGCTAGAAGACCTAGAAAATGTGGCAGTGCCTGAAAATCCAGTCGCAGGTGAAGGGGGACAGGGGGAGGAGGATGAAGAGCAAAGGACTAAGAAGTTCTATGAAACTTTGAATGGGGCACAAAGACCACTACACGGGCATACAGAGGTCACTCAACTGGATGGCATTGCACGCCTTCTTGCTGTGAAGTCCCAGTTTGGTTGGAGTAGATCATCCTTCGATACACTTCTGACAGTTATTCGCACTATATTGCCAAAAGACAACATTCTGCCAAAGAACATGTACGAGTCGAAGAAAATCTTCCGTGAACTTAAGCTGCCATATGAGCGAATACATGTTTGTCCAAACACATGCATCTTATTTAGGAAAGAACATGTGAATGCAAATTACTGTCCAAAGTGCAAATCGTCTAGGTATATTGAGGTCGAAGGTGATGATGGTCAGAAGAGGCAGCTCACAATCCCCCACAAGGTCCTTCGGTATCTTGATCCCATACCAAGGATCCAACGTCTCTTTATGTCCGCCGAATCTGCCTGAAACATGAGGTGGGCAGCAGAAGGGACTAGATACCGGCCTAAGATAGTGATACACCCGTCTGATGCTGCAGCATGGAAGGAGTTCATTAAGCGATACCCACACAAAGCTGGCAAACAGGACAGTGTAGCAATTGCGGTTACAACCGATGGGTTCAATCCATTTGGCATGACTAACGCCACATACAGCTGTTGGCCCGTGTTTATTATTCCGATGAATCTCCCCCCCCCCCCGGCTTCTGCATGAAACAACAGTACATGTTCTTGTCGCTCGTAATTCCAGGTCCTGGATATCCGGGGAAGAAGATGAGTCTGTACTTGGAGCCGCTTGTGGATGACTTGATGGTTGCTTGGGATAAAGGAATACGGACATACAACGCCCTAACAAAGAAGCACTTCGATATGTATGTTTGGTACTTCACATCCCTGCATGACCTACCGGCACGTGCGATTTTCTGCGGCTGGTGTGTACATGGGAAATGGCCTTGCCCGGTGTGTATGCAGAATTTGACGTTCTATTGGCTGAAGAAAGGTGGGAAGTATACCTGCTTTCACAAGCACCGTCCGTTCCTTCGTCCTGATCATCCATTTAGACAAGACAAAAATAGCTTTGAGAAAGGTAAAGTTACCAACGCTCCACCCCCACCTGTGATGACCGGTCACATGATCAAGGCTCAGTTAGATGGTCTCCAGCCCAATGCTACGGGGTCAGGTTTTGTCGGATATGGAGAGACACACAACTGGACTCACATACCAAGCTTGTGGAGGCTCCCTTACTTTCAGGATCTCCTCCTTCCACATAACATTGATGCAATGCACACTGAGAAGAATATCGCTGAGGCCCTTTTTGGCACAATCTTCGACATTGAGAAGACGAAAGACAATGTCAAGGCCAGACTTGATCAAGAGAAACTCTGTGATAGGCCACGTTTAAATATGATCGAACCTGGACCCAAAAGAAAAGGGTGGGGCCAGCCACCGGCCCCATTCTGCCCTGCAAGGAAGCATAGGAAGGTAATGATGCAGTGGGTCCTGGGCAAATTGCGGTTCTCTGATGGGTACGCAGGAAATATAATGAAGGGAGTGTGAGGGAGTCCTGGACTAGGGGGTGTCCGGACAGCCGGACTATCATCGTCCGCCGGACTCCAAGACTACGAAGATACAAGATTGAAGACTCCGTCTCGTGTCCGGATGGGACTTTCCTTGGCGTGGAAGGCAAGCTTGGCGATACGGATATGTAGATCTCCTACCATTGTAACTGACTCTGTGTAACCCTAGCCTCCTCCGATGTCTATATAAACCGGAGGGCTTTAGTCCGTAGGACACAACATACATTACAACAATCATACCATAGGCTAGCTTTAGGGTTTAGCCTCCTTGATCTCGTGGTAGATCCACTCTTGTACTACCCATATCATCAATATTAATCAAGCAGGACGTAGGGTTTTACCTCCATCGAGAGGGCCCGAACCTGGGTAAAACATCGTGTCCCTCGTCTCCTGTTACCATCCGCCTAGACGCACAGTTCGGGACCCCCTACCCGAGATCCGCCGGTTTTGACACCGACATTGGTGCTTTCATTGAGAGTTCCTCTGTGTCGTCACCGATAGGAAGGATGCCTCCACCCGTCTTCAAAGACGGTGTTTTCGCCAAAGGGGCCTTGGCCGCCGGCCAAACTATCCGGCTAGGTGGTTTTCTTATGACCGCCTGTCCGGCCACCGCTTCGACAATGACTTCTCAAGTCGTCAGAAGCAATCTTCGCGTCAGCTCGAAATCTGCCGAACAGTTGGATCCAATAGAGCTCTCGTCTGTTAACGAGCTCTTGGATCGCATCGCCGCCCTGGGAGTCGCTACAGACTACAATCAGATTGGGCTTAAAACCGATCTGAGAGAGATTAACTCTCCCCAGGCCACCCACCACGTCGCAGTGGTAGAGGAGCAATACGGCAACTCTTCGCCTATATTGAAAACTAGTCACGTCCGGATTCCCGAACCCTCCATGCCGGATTTCCGCGGAGGGACGGACTTCGATCGAGCATTGAACTTAAAACCATGCATCACTCCGGACTCGCTGGATCGTGTCCAGCAACCCAAGCTTCCGAATTCGGAAACTCCTCGGCCTTTAAGCCCCAAGATGGGCAGGGATCCGGATTTTAGTCCACCCACCCGCCCAGACATATGCGATCTATCTCTAATACGGCAAGAGCCCGCTGAAACAGTACATCACTACTGGGCCAGATTCCTCCTGGTTATGGACAGGATAAAGGACTGCCGAGAGGAAAACGCAATCTCAATCTTCTGCAATAATTGCACGGACAAGGGAATATTGAACGCCATCGATCGTCGTAAAATTACACGCTTCACCGATCTGGCGTCCATAGTACGAAAGTACTGTGCGATGGAGAGTTTCCGGAAAACCGAAAACCAATTTTGGGATAATCCGGCCCCAACCCCAGTCCGCAACAAAAGGGTGCCTCACACTCAGGCCCCAGATGCAAAAACGAAAAAGCAAAAACCCAATAAGGGGCACGGAACCGTACTGGAGGGATGGCTCAATGGACCCTGTAAGCTTCATAGTACAGAGGGAGCCGTCCCAACACATAGCCTTCGAGCATGTTGGATATTACGGCAGGTGGCCAAAAGTGGCGAGGAGCTTCTAGCCCCGGAAAACCACTCCAACAATACCGGTACGGTATCAACAGTCTTCGAGACCTTCGCATCAAACAATATGCGAAAACGAACAATCCGCGGACTCGCCGAAGTCTACCAAGTAGCAACAGCAAATCCATGGAGCGACACAGCTATTACCTTCAACGTCAGCGACGAGCCTAAATTCCGAACAGCCAGAGCACCAGCCGCACTGGTGCTTAGTCCCATAGTGGACGGCTTTCGACTGACAAAAGTCCTCATGGATGGCGGCAGCGGATTAAACCTCATTTACGAGGAAACTCTGCGAAAAATGGAAATCGATTGGAGCCGTATTGAGCGAAGCAGCACAACCTTCAGAGGAATAATCCCTAGCCGGGAAGCGCGCTGCACCGGAAAAATCACACTCGATGTGGTGTTCGGCTCGCCGGACAATTACAGATCCGAAGAAGTCACGTTCCAAGTGGCCCCGTTCAACAGCGGATATCACGCTATATTAGGACGAGAGGCATTCACAATTTTTCAAGCAGTACCTCATTACGGGTACATGAAGCTCAAAATGCCTGGGCCCGGCGGAATAATCACTCTCGCTAGTGATCCGGACATAGCACTCCGCGCCGAAAACAAGACAGCCGCACTAGCCCTGGAGGCACTATCCGAAGCCTTAGCAGCAGAAGAACTCACCGCGCTGCGCTCTACGGTGAACAGGGACGATGTGATACTCGATAAAAGATCCAAGTCCACCTCCTTCAAACCAGCAGATGAAATAATAAAATTCCAAGTCCATCCAACGGACCCAACAAAGACGGCCTCCATCGGGGCACAATTGAACCCCGAAGTAGACGCCGCACTACGCGAATTCCTTCGGGAAAATTGGGACATTTTCGCCTGGCATCCTTCGGATATGCCCGGAATCCCACGCAGGTTGGCAGAACACAGCCTAAACATCCTAAAAGGATTTAAGCCAGTCAAACAGGCTCTTCGACGATTTTCCGAACCCAAAAGACAGGCAATGGGAGAAGAGCTAGCCAAACTATTGGAAGCCGGATTCATCAGAGATATCAAACATCCGGATTGGCTAGCAAATCTGGTAATGGTACCAAAGAAGGACAAATCCTGGCGCCTCTGTGTCGATTTTAAAGACCTCAATAAGGCTTGCCCGAAGGATCCCTTCCCTCTCCCCCGCATCGACCAAATTATCGATGCTACCGCAGGGCACGATTCATTGTGCTTCCTCGACGCATACTCTGGCTACCATCAAATCAAGATGGCGGAAGCAGACCAAGCCGCAACGGCATTCATTACTCCTTATGGACCATTCTGCTTCAACACGATGCCCTTCGGACTTAAAAACGCCGGCGCAACATATCAGCGCATGATTCAAACATGTCTGGCTACCCAGATCGGCAAAACAGTCGAGGCATACGTAGACGACGTAGTCGTCAAAACAAAACACGTCGAAACTCTAGTAGACGATTTGAGGCTCACGTTCGACAACCTCAGAGCATATGACATCAAGCTGAATCCGGAAAAATGTGTTTTCGGCGTACCAGCCGGAAAGCTGCTGGGCTTCATCGTATCCGGTAGAGGAATCGAAGCAAACCCAGCTAAAATCCGGGCTCTGTCACAGTTGGACATTCCAAAAGACCTCAAACAAATACAAAAATTAACAGGATGCGTGGCAGCTCTAAGCCGCTTCATCTCCCGTCTAGGAGAAAAGGCGTTGCCCCTCTATCGCCTCCTCAGGCGCACCGAACACTTCGAGTGGACGGATGCTGCCACTGCCGGACTCGAAGAAATAAAGGCCATATTGGCAACAAATCCGGTCCTGGCTGCGCCCAATCTGGGCGAACCAATGTTGTTATACATCGCAGCAACGCATCAAGTTGTAAGCGCGGTACTCGTCGTCGAACGAGAGACAGAAGGGCACAAATTCCCTCTTCAAAAACCAGTGTATTATGTATCCACTGTGTTAACCCCCTGCAAGTCCCGTTACCCACACTATCAGAAGATAGCGTATGCGGTGTTCATGGCATCCCGGAAGCTCCGACACTACTTTCAAGAGTGTTCGATAACAGTGGCCTCTGAAGTACCACTCAATGACATTATAAATAACCGCGACGCAACGGGCAGGATTGCAAAATGGGCCATTGAGCTCTTACCATTCGATATAACTTACAAACCTCGGCGAGCTATAAAGTCACAAGTTTTGGCTGACTTTGTCGCCGAATGGACCGAAGCCGAACTCCCTAAAGAGTACGGCGCATACTCCAATTGGACTATGCATTTCGACGGCTCTAAAATGTTGGCCGGACTGGGGGCTGGCGTCGTATTGACGTCCCCAACCGGGGACACAGTCCAGTATGTACTTCAAATAATGTACACGGACTCCAACAACGCAGCCGAATACGAGGCCCTGTTACATGGTCTCCGGATGGCAGTCTCCATGGGCATTCAACGCCTAGAGGTGCGCGGGGATTCAAACCTTGCAATATCCCAAATAAACGGAGACTTTGATGCCAAGGATCCAAAAATGGCAGCATATCGCAACGCTGTCCTAAAAATGTCAGCTCGGTTTGAAGGACTCGAATTCCATCACATAGCCCGAGATAATAACCAAGCGGCCGACGTACTGGCACGCATCGGTGCGAAACGTGATGCTGTCCCTCCAAATATCTTCCTGGAACGGCTCTTCAAGCCATCCGTACTATGGGAAGAGGAGCCCGGAAGTGACAAACCGGAAAAAACCGCGCCAATCGGCGATTCAGCCGATGACATAACACCTTCAGCCCACGTCATAATGGCAGTAATCGCCCCGTGGACAGAACCATTCCTAGCCTACTTGCTTAGGCAGGAACTTCCCGAAGACCAAAACGAGGCCCGCTGCATAGTCCGGCGATCGAAAGCCTACAAGGTCCATGAGGGAGAACTTTATAAGAAAAGTACAACCGGAGTCCTTCAAAGGTGTATCTCCGAAGAGGAAGGGCGAAACCTCCTGGCTGAAATTCATGCCGGACTAGGCGGACACCACGCAGCAGCCCGGGCCCTCGTAGGAAAGGCATTCCGTACAGGATTTTATTGGCCGACGGCCCGGGCAGATGCCCAGGACTTAGTCCAGAGATGCGTTGGTTGTCAGCTCTTTGCTAATCAGAGCCACATGCCGCCCACCGCCCTCAAAACTATACCCATTACCTGGCCGTTCGCGGTCTGGGGGCTTGATATGGTTGGACCCCTTAAAGGGGGAACCCACAAGCAAAGATACCTATTGGTCATGGTGGATAAATTCACCAAATGGATAGAGGCCAAACCGGTCAAAACGGCAGAGTCCGGACCAGTGATAGACTTTATATCCGGGGTAGTACACCGCTACGGAGTCCCCCACAGCATCATCACCGACAACGGCACGAACTTCACAGCCGACGAGGTTAAGTCATGGTGCAAAAATATGGGCATCAAGCTCGACTACGCTTCAGTCTATCACCCTCAAACCGACGGTCAAGTGGAACGAGCAAATGGTCTAATAATGAGCGGCATTAAACCCAGACTAGTGTGGTCACTTACTAAATCTGACACGCACTGGGTTGAGGAGCTCGACTCCGTACTCTGGGGACTGCGGACAACACCTAACCGCACTACCATATTCACACCATTTTTTATGGTCTACAGCGAAGAGGCAGTCTTGCCCTACGACATTATTCATGACTCACCTCGAGTGCGCATGTACGAAGAAAGAGAGGCCGAGCTTGATCGGCAGGACAGCTTGGACACATTGGAGGAAGAACAAGACGTCGCCAAGGCTCGTTCCGCATTCTATCAACAGCAGGCCCGAAGATATCAAAGCAGAGAAGTACGGGCCAAGACTTACAACGTTGGTGAACTAGTTCTACGCCTGCCGGACAAGAAAAAGGACAAGCTCAAGCCCAAATGGGAGGGCCCCTTCATTATCGATCAAGTCCTGACCGGCGGAGCATACCGTCTACGAAATGCGTCGGATAACCGACTCGAGCCGAACCCATGGAACGCAGCCCGCCTCAGAAGATTCTATGCCTAGCGCCGGACTAAGAGTTCGTCCCCTTCCTCCGTCCAAATTTTTACACTTCGGCTGTCTTCTGTTTCTCTTTTCATAACCTTTTTACTAAAAAGCCCCTAAGGGCCTACTTTCGCATTTTTCGCATACACTTGATGTGCCATCCGAACTCATTATACCTAGGGGCTTCTTTTACAGAAGCTCAATTATAAGGGTTTCATGCCCTGTGTCAAGCTTCCACATGTACCTTTTACTCACCATTATATGCATCGATATGACTTAAGTTTTGGCCAAGCTGGGTTGCCTGGCTCCTGTGCTTACCCCTACGTTCCCGATTGTTCGGCTAGGAGGTAAAGGGAGCACCTCTGTGATTGTTACTGCCGGGTCAGCCGGATGTGTACCTCAGACTGGGTGAAGCCGAAAGCTAGCGTTCTTAAGGGAATATTCGGTCGGTGACTTAAAAGATGACTTTTTACCTACTCATTTATCCGCCCCCAGATGTTTTCTCTGCTTTTTTCGCAGTCCGGACATGCACTTTAGGGCATGCCTCCCAGGGAAAGGAACCCTTAACGGAACTATTCTCTCTGGAAGATGTTTCTTACTAACCATGTAATATAACATAACTAGTTGGGCACTTGTCTGATAAAGCACTAATGACCCCTACGCCTGGTCTCCATGCATACCCCGGTTGTTTCTTAACCAAAAAGGTATTCAGACACACTCCGGACTCTAGGGTCCCGAGGTTGAAGCGAAAAGGTCGGCAAAGACAAACGATCTACAATCCGGCTAGAAGGCATTTCACATGTCACTTTAAAGGAAAATATACATCATCAAAATTACTGATTGTATTCCTTCTCAATCCCATCTAACAGGTTGTCTAACTTACAGTCCCGTTGGGAAAATTTAGCAGCCAACTCTACTTGGCTGTATACTAAACTCACAGGGATCTCCTTCCCATCGGGCCCCACCGGTCCAACTTCGGCCATATGGTTGGGATCCACCTTCTTGTAACGCGTCTTCACCATGGTCCAAGCCTCCCTGGCTCCTTGGCGGCAGGCCGAAACCTTCCATAAATGGAAGCGCTGCCGCACTCCCTGAAGCTTCTCCACAAGCTCCCCAAGGCCCTCGGGTAGGGAGAGGGCTGGCCATAAAGCCTGGACGACGCCGCTCATTGCCTGCCGAACTCGTTCGAGCAGCTGCAACAGCTCGGGAAGTTGATCACCCGTTGATACGGGCATCTCCTTCGCGGGGCGACCGGTGAGTATACCTACAAGACATAATTTGTCAATTGACTTCCTCGCCAAACTCTTCTTTTCAAAGGAGTCCGCTCAAGCACTTACTATAGATGCCGCGATGAAGCCGCTCAGTCTCCTTAACGGAGCCGGACAGCTCGGCCCGAACACCTTTCAGCTCTTCTCCGAGCTGGGCGTGGGCATCCTAGAGCTTGTTCCTTTCTTGCTGCACCTTATTTAGCACCCTCTCGCCAGCCTTTAGCTGGCGTAGTAATTCTTGCCTATCCGGATCTTGTTCGGCGGCACCTGCAATGTCACTATTAGACTTGCGCGCACGCCGCACAGCGCTTATATTTATTAACAAAAATGTGTTACCGGGAGGGGTCTCTGCGTCTCCCCCTGCGGCAGCAAGTGCGGCCTCAAGTTGGGCCTTGCATTCTTGCAGCTCCTGAGACAGCTGGGCATTCTTCTCGGTAAGAGCCTGCATTTTAATTGATCCTTAAATCAGTTAATATAACTACTTTAAGTCTCGAGGGCTACTGGTATATATAACCATTAAAATTCTCTTACCCGTATGTCTTTCACATACTGCTCCGTGGCTCTGGTAAAACCATCTTGAGCGGCACGGAGGTGCGCGTCCCCTGCGTTAAAGGCGTCCAATGCCTCAGGGGAGAAACACGCTTCATGAAACACTGTCCGGCGGCGCCTATGGTTCATGGCGCTCTCCACCTCAGACTTGGTGGCGGACAGTCTGTCGGTGTCCTCCGTTGGAGGAGGATCCGGCCCGCGTCTTGCGCTTGCCTCCCCCTCCAGGCCGGGCGCTGGAGCCTGGCCGTGTAGGTTGGATCAGCAACTTCCGCGCCCGCAGTCCGGCGAGCGCTTTTTCTCCTATAAAGATCATGAGCACTCAGACGCTTCCTAGGAACGTTGCTCTGAAAATTCAAATACAAGTTATACCTTTGCGGCGACTTTTCAGTCCGTGCCTCGCTCCTTTTCTGCCTGCTGGTCCGGACTGACCTTTGTTGGTCAGCCGCCGCGGGCTCGGCTTCCCGCTGTAAAGGCGCTTCCTGTAGAATACCATCGTTCGCGAAGGTCAGAAATGGGCAAGGAAGAGATAATGGTGTTCGGACCTCGGTCACAGTCACCTAGGAAGCCGGATACAGTCCGGGGTAGTCCGCCGTAATGGCGACCAAAGCATTATCCATGCTGAGCTGGTGAAATACCCCGTCGATCAGCTCCACCTTGATGTCCGGATCCTCTTCGGAGGCCGGATCCAGGAATCTTTCTGGATCCTCGGGTTGCGGAGCGGGACTTACCATGTCCTCCACAGTCCGGCGTAGATCCTGCGCCGAAGACATAATGTAAGAAGCCTAAACTTCGAAAGCATGGGTTGAGCCCTTGAAAGTGTTCGCTTACCCATCCTCTAGGGTTGTTCATGGAAAACCCATTCAAAGGGTTCGTTCGAAGGAAGTCCTCCTTCTCCCCCTTGTACAGGCTGGACAGGATCTCCACCAGATCCTCGGTCGAATCCGGCCATTCGCGGCCATGACAGGTGGCATCGTCTTCCCCGTTGAAATCCCACATGGGGTGGCCTCTGTATTGCAATGGCTGTACCCCCCGCATGATGCATGTCGCCATGACTCCAATCATGGTCAACCCGGAATGGGCCAGTAATCTTATTCGGCCCATCAAGTAATGGACGCTCTTGTCTTCCTCCAATCGGGGGCTCCGTGGGCGCCAGCTGAGGCGTTTCTTCAGAGGAGCAGCACTAAATTCTGGGAGGCCAATCCGGACTGGGTCCGGCAGTGGAGCGTCTCCTATGTAAAACCACTCTGAAGGCCAGTCTTCGGACGCCTTCTTGGGAGTACCGGATGGGTATCCGGTCCCGCCGATGCGCCATATTTCGGTGCCGCCCAGTTGATATATGGACCCCTCGTGAGAACGGGGTACGAGGCAGAATAGCCTCTTCCACAATGCCCAGGAATAGCTCGCAAAGAGCTACGTAGCCCGCGATATGCAGGACAGAGGCGGGCGTGAGGTGGTGGAGCTGGAGCCCGTAGAACTCCAGGAGCCCGCGGAGGAACGGATGTATTGGGAATCCGAGTCCCCTTATCAGATAAGGGACGAAGCATACTCGCTCCCCTTTATTGGGGCTTGGGGTATCCTCCGCTTGCCTCCCACCTTGATAAGTGACCAGCCCGGCTCGAACTGGGACCATGAAGGCCGGAGGGAGATATCCCCCCGCTTGGAGCTTCACTAGCTCGTTGTGCAGAACAGAGCACCTCATCCAATCCCCTGGCGGTGGGCTGGGAGCGCGAGAAGAGGAGCCGCGTCGACGGTCCATGATGGAATAGATTTCTAGGTCAAGGGCGCTCCAATGAAGTATTCGCAGGAGGAAGATGGTGTGGTTTGGATCTGGATTTTTGCCTCTTTTGTAGGCGGACGACTCGCACGACTAGGGGGTGAAGCATAAAAGACACCCTGGCTTTTCGCATTCATGCGACGCGTGGAAAAAGGCCATTATTGGGCGTAGAAGCCGAGAAACACAATATTTATGATAAAGCCGGACACTGTTCGGCAGGTACATGGAACTTGAAGGGAGAACCCGCCTTGCAACGCCGAAGACTATATACGCGCTGGACTTATCGTCATTGAAGTCTGGTTCGGGGGCTACTGAGGGAGTCCTGGACTAGGGGGTGTCCGGACAGCCGGACTATCATCGTCCGCCGGACTCCAAGACTACGAAGATACAAGATTGAAGACTCCGTCCCGTCTCCGGATGGGACTTTCCTTGGCGTGGAAGGCAAGCTTGGCGATACGGATATGTAGATCTCCTACCATTGTAACCGACTCTGTGTAACCATAGCCTCCTCCGGTGTCTATATAAACCGGAGGGCTTTAGTCCGTAGGACACAACATACATTACAACAATCATACCATAGGCTAGCTTTAGGGTTTAGCCTCCTTGATGTCGTGGTAGATCCACTCTTGTACTACCTATATCATCAATATTAATCAAGCAGGACGTAGGGTTTTACCTCCATCAAGAGGGCCCGAACCTGGGTAAAACATCGTGTCCCTCGTCTCCTGTTACCATCTGCCTAGACACACAGTTCGGGACCCCCTACCCGAGATCCGCCGGTTTTGACACCGACAGAGTGAATATGAATACATTGCGAATAGGGGGGCTCAAGAGCCATGACTATCATGTCTGGCTTTAGCGAGTAATGCCGGTGATGATTCAAGGCTATGTCTCCGAGAAGATTTGGTGAGTGCTGGCGGAGTTGAGCTATTTCTTTCGTCAGCTTTGTGATAAAGAGTTAGACCCAAAAGTTATTGAGAAGCTGGAGAAACAGGCACCAGAGTTGGTGTGCAAGCTTGAGATGATCTTTCCACCAAGCTTCTTTAATCGGATGCAGCATATGATCTTGCATCTTCCGTCTGAGGAACGATTGGGCGGGCCTGTGCAGTACCGTTGGATGTATGCACCTGAGAGAGAAAATAAGAATCTTCGTGCCAAATGCAAGAATAAATGCCGTATTGAATCATCCATAGTCGAGGCCTACCTCAATGAGGAGGTGTCAAACAACATGACAAAGTACTATGATCCCAATATTCCCACTCAGCATAATCCAGTCCTTCGTTACAATGTCATGACCCCGGACGACCCCCACGTAGCATCTTCGCAGGGGTAGGTGGCAGAGCAAGTGCTAGAAGGCCTAGGCACATCAAACATCCAGAGTGGACAACCATTATGTCGTATGTGTTGACAAACATGCCGGAAGTACAACCGTACATCGAGTAAGTGCTCCTATATTTTTTTTGCAAATAATCACAATTAAGTTTGTGACTAACTTAGCTTCTTTCTCACTACTATAGCGAATTCACACTTGAATGTTGGAACCTAGAAAGTCCCCCTACCGAGGAACAGAGGGAACATATCTTTAAAAGAGGCGGTAAAGGAAATGGCGGCTTCATTCCTTGGTTCGCGGCAAAAATATGGCAATCCGTCCAACTTTCTTTTTGTGTCGACATTTCAAATTGGTCTTAGTTACTTCCAACTCACACAACAAACCTTTCTTATGAAACTTGTAGGCAAAAAGGGACCCAATGAGAGCCGATTTGAAAGATTTTGCTAGAGGCTTCACATCTTCCGCTAAGAAATTAAATGCTTACGATGTGAATGGGTATCGCTTCCATACCCATTCTTATGATACAAATCGGCCCGGTCAAAAGACAATAAATAGTGGGGTCGTAACACCAGGGACAGATGGACTTCAATACTATGGAAGAATCAAGGAAATGATCGAGCTGGATTACGGTTTGGGCGACCGGGTGAACCCTGTTGTATTCAGATGCCATTGGTTTGACCCAACCAGAGTCAGGCGGTACCCAGACATTGGGTGGGTCGAAATTCAGCGAGCATACAAGTATGACGGAGATGATGTCTATATTTTGGCTAACCAGGCCAAGTCGGTGTTCTATCTATAGTACGCGTGCCAAACCGCGAAGAACCTGAAGGGCTGGGATGTTGTGATCAATGTACCCACACATAGTAAACCAGCTGCTCCAACCGATGAAGATTACCAACGCATAAACCCCAACACATATGAGGGTGAGTTCTACCAGGAAGATGGGCTCACAGGAGAATTTAGTATTCACTTGCCCACTGACGACGATGACATGGAGGTAGACGATGATCAAGATGAAGATGAGGGCATTGAAGCAGGGGATGAGCCAGACGCTGATGAAATCATTGAAGACCCGATGGACCTGAATTTACTTGAGCGAGCCCGTCTAGGTGAAGACGATGAGCCAGATGGTCCACCTGCAGACTATGCTCCAGAATGGTGGGACGACATGCGCGACAGTGATGATGAAACTCTCGGGCTAACTAATGATCCAAACGATGAGGACTATGACTTTTGAAACTTGTAATAATTCTATGTACTATGACCTTGTACCAATGAGACGCGTGCGATAGTGATGATGTACTTTTGGATGAAAACCAAGTCTATGTACTATGAACTTGTACTCCTGAATGTAAACTTTGTCGAGCTACCTACTTGATGTACTTCTAACTGTAAGACAACTCTATGCACTATGAACTTGTGCTTCTTGCCAAGTTCTCGCCCTATGATTTTGAACTTATGCATATGATTTTTTTATGATAACATATGAACTTTTAAACATGGACTTCCGAATTGCTCTACTTTTGTTTTGCATATGAAGTTTTCAACATGAACTAATTGAACTACTCTTTCTCATAGCAGGTGACTGAAAGATGTCAGGCAACAAAAGGAACAAAGGGAACAAAGTTGCAAGCATTGGCAATGTGATTGAAAGGTTAGGCACGGTGAGGAGGGTCATAAAGAAGGGCACCGGTGCGGCAACTTCCATACAGACAGGCAGGGCCAAACCTACACAGCGAGCCACGATGGATGGTACCCGAGGTAGACGACGTGCTCGTACCACTGTATCCCGTGTTGCTAGCCCTATCCCCTCCGTCCATTCCGAGGAGGAATCGGAGGAGGAAGCGGAGGAGGAGAGGGAGGATGAGCTAGTTGTGGAGGAGGATGAGAGGGAGGAGTCAGAGGAGAGGCAGGAGTCAGAGGAGGAGAGGGAGGAGGAGCCGGTTGTGGAGGAGTTAGAGGAGGGAGAGTATGAGGTGGAGACATCAGCAGAGAAGATGGAATGGCCGATTCCTAAGGAGAGCAAAATCTGGTTGTGTGGGGTGTCCACGCTCCCTTCGAGACCATATCCACATAAGGGCCTCATTGTCAAACCAGCCGGTCTGAGGTAAGTGTTTGTGTGGACTCTTGGTGGTTGATGGAGAAGACATAAAAGTGCCACGCCAGCCAAGTAGCATCATTGGATGTCTTTGCAGGCATTACTACCCTGGCCTGGTCCCCATAGGAGACGGTAGGAGGAGCTAGCTTGGTCTTGGGAGCATTGGAAACGAGCTCCGGATACCAAAGACAAGTGGGCAGGGTGTATGGTAGTGCTGCCGAGCGGGTGGTCAATGATTTTTGGGTAAAATTCTTTGTCAATTTTCATAGTTATTTCTTTGCCAATCTTTAAAATCATTGCACTAATAAATGTTTTATCCTCTTATGCTTTTGGCATGACTTCTTTACTTGTGCCGAGGGTATGAAGGATGAAGCTAATGAGGTTGTGGAGGCGATTGCCAAGAAGATTGTCCAAGACATGCCCTATGAGGCGCGCGTTGATGCTGTGGTGAAGTATTTCGCGCACGAACGCAAAATGCTTCTCAAAAAGTCTCTAGCCCGGAGAGTGCATCTCATCCGTTCCATGTACATGAAGGTAGTTTCCTTTTACTTATGATTGCTTGGATCAAAACAACTTACTTTCATTCCTAAGTTGGATGTATTTGGCATTCTTCAGGCGGTTCCCTCGTGGTGCAACAACAATGTTCCTTGCTACCAGCAAATCATATCCAAATGGATAGACCCGAAGTGGAGGGCCCAACATCGAATGGCTTCGGAGCGGCGTGCCTTGATGGGTGGTCCGGTAAACCTTCAAGGCAACCTCAACCTCCACGCTTACGTGCAGAAGAAGGTAATAATATCATCCGTCTTCTCAACTTCTAAACTTGTGCTCTTATGGATGTTATTGCTTCTATTGCAGAGTAGGGAGAGAGGTGAGGGCCAAGAGAAGCTCAATACCTTCACGGGATTATGTCTCTCCCGCAAGTCAAAGAAGCCGGAAGGGGGGTGGGTCAACCCAGGCGCTGGCTTGAGGATTGATGCATACAGTGGGAAGTTCAAGGAGCACAACGGGCCTGACTCCGATCCGGCCTCACAGGACATTGACGCTACAATTTCCCTCCAGTTGGAAGACGGCAAGAAGGGTGGTCGGTTATATGTTGGCGACGGTGCCATCCGTAAGAAGGACATCCCAAAACTCTCTCACCTCCGTGCTACCACGTCGAGCTCAGGTCCTGCTATAGAGCTTCGCCCACAGCCTGGGCTGCACATGCTCCATCAACTCGAGGTATCTTTTGCTTCATCGACCTTCCTTGTGATTTCTTCTTTGTATTGCAACTATGGTGAACTTGTTGTGATGGCATATTGTAGGCCAATGCCAGGCTTCGAGAGGAGGAAGCCATGAAAATGCAGCAGGCCCTGTTTCAACAGCAAGAATTCATGGTTAAACAACAGGCAATCCTGCAGGAGACATTTGCTCAACTCAGAAATAATATGCAGGGTTCCACTTTGCCCGTTCTTCCTCCTCTTCCGACTCTTCCTAATTTCAACTTTGTAAGTCTCTGAAATTTTCAATCATGCATCTTACCTTCATGCTTGAAGATCATGAATCTTACCATCTCATCCTCTCGTGCTTCAAGTTTTCTCAGTCGGGACAAGGCTCCAATAACTGTGTGGTAGGTGGATCTTCACCTGGCTAAGCAAGTCCAGTGACACCCACTACGGTTCATGTCGCTTCGACCTCCCCGCAACAATGATCACTTGAGGTAGTCGTCCATGTTTGTCCATTGTTGATGCTTGCGTCTTCTCGTTGCTTGTGCTTCTCAACTTAAAACTTCTGCATTGTTGATGGTAGAGTCCACAAGCGTCGATGCTTATATTGTACATACTTCCTAGCTTCTATTTGAGCCTCATATGTTGATGCTTGTTGACTCTTTTTCCTTATCCATCTTTGCAACTTATCTTTAGAAACTCATGCTGATAATGGACTTATAGGTTTGCATTGTGGATGGCGTTGACGGTGGGCATATATGCTGCGGTGGAGCTCATTGGTTCATGCTTGGTGTGAACATGGAACTCATGATTCTTTAATTTGTGAACCTCTGGTTGCATATGTATGTATGTTGTTGTGAACCTTCGTTGGATATGTATGCACTGTGTCGACCTGAAACTTACGATCCTTTCGTTTGTGATCTTCTGTTGCATACCTATGCATATGTGGACTCTGCACTCATGTACGGTTGGATATATGTATTACTCGATATATGTTTGTTGGTCATGGTCATGTACTGCTGGATACATATATTTGTTGGATATATGTGCTGCTGGATAGATGTACTACTGTATATATGTTGTTGCTGCTCCCTGAAGTGTTATATGTGCTGCTGGATAGATGTACTTGTGTATATATGTTGTTGCTGCTCCCTAAAGCGCCTGTATATATGTTATATGGCCTAAAAGCCGTGTAGCCCAGCACCTGACACCCGGCTTATGGCCTATAAGCTGTGTATCCGAGCACCTGGCACCCGGCTTATAAGCCATATGGCTGCGGCCAACACATAAGCCGTGTATCCCAGGACCTGGCACCCGGTTTATAGACCATCTGGACACATGAGCAGGCTATATAAACCGTGTACCTCAGTTAACCGGCACCTGGCTTAGATATGTATATAAAAACCGTGCTGTTGTCGGCGGAACTCGGCTTATATAGTAACCGTGCGGTTTGCGGTTGCACCCGGCTTATATATAAACCGTGTGTCCGCGGTCGCACCCGGCTTGTATATAAACCGTGTGTTCGCGGTCGCACCCGGCTTATATATAAACCGTGCGTCCGCGGTTGCACCCGGCTTATATATAAACCGTGCCCTGACGACGGCACTCGACTTATATAGACGGTGACACGTGGCCGTTAACATCAGGCTACCGTCAGGTTACTTTATTAAACCGGGAGCCCTATGAAAATACTCGGTTTATACATAAGCCGGGCTTTTTCGGTTCAGCTCTTGGCTTATATAGTATAAGCCGGTCGACTGTAAACCGAGTGCTATAAGCCGGGAGTTTTACTCGGCTTATATATAAACCGAGTTTATATCAATGTAAGCCGAGTGTATTTGCTACACGGCTTATAAGTTTTTCCCTGTAGTGGACATGCTGCGGATGCTGCTGCGATATACTTAACTTCACATGAGGAGATGGCCACAATTGTTTGCTTATGTGACACCCAGCTGACTGAGTTTGAACCAATGTAGAAGATGGCACCCGAGATACTCTTTCTGTCATTGATGTCACCCGCATGATCACCATCACTAAACCCAACAAACTTCAGCTGGTTCCTCTCCTCTCTCTTATAGAAACACCCATGATTCAGAGTGCCTCGCACATACCTCAAAATATGTCTTATCGCTGTCATGTGTTCCTCAGACGGCTGCTCCATGTACCGGCTGACATACCCAACGGCATGGCATATATCCGGACGAGTGTGCACTAGGTATCTCAAGCTCCCCACTATGCTTCGGTAGGAAGTTGAATCAACTAGTGGAGAGTCACTTACTTTCCTCAATTTCAGTCGTTGCTCCATAGGAGTTTGAGTTGATTTGCAATCTCCCATGCCACACTTGTCCAGAATTTTTGCTGCATAAGCTGATTGACACAACGAGATGCCTTGTTGGATTTGCTTCACTTCAATTCCAAGATAGTAACTGAGTAGGCCCAAGTCACTCATGCTGAACATATTATTCATCTGGTTCTTGAAGTTTTCTATCTCCGTTGTGTTGTCCCCGATGATGATCAAGTCATCTACGTACACTCCCACGAGCAGACTTGCACCATCCTTCTTCCTCTTGTACACAGCATGCTCATATGGACATTTTTCAAAACCCAAATCTGTCAATGTCTTGTCCAATTTAGCATTCCATGCCCGGGGTGCTTGATGCAGACCAGACAATGCCTTGTTAAGCTTCAGAACTTTGCTTTCACTTCCTTTCCTGACAAAACCAGAAGGTTGCTCAACATATACGATCTCTTCCAAATCTCCATTTAGAAAGGCCGACTTCACATCCATATGATGAACTTCCCACCCTCTCTGAGCTGCCAAGGCCACAAGCAAACGCACGGTCTCAATGCGAGCTACCGGCGCAAACACTTCATCAAAGTCAATACTTTGTCGTTGAACACATCCTTTCGCAACAAGTCGTGCTTTGTGCTTCACCACTGCACGTCCAGAGTCCTTCTTCACTTTATAGACCCACTTCAATCCAATGGCCTTATACCCCTTTGGCAAATCAGTCAACACCCATGTGCCATTTTCCTCAATGGAGTTCATCTCCTCCTGCATAGCCTGCTGCCAACTGCTCTCTTTCTTCGCCTCATGAAAATTTGCAGGTTCCTCCATTCCGAGCAAACACAAGTTTGAGTACTACGTCGCTACCTCATTGGTCTCATCATACAACTCCTCAAGCAAGCGTTTTCCTTGTGGCCCAACCGGCGTACTCCACGATGAAGTAGACCCTTCTGTGCAGGCGTTCTAGGAGTCGCAGTTGAGTGGGGCGTTCCTGTAGGAATGGGTGCCGTGGCAGGCGTTTTGTGGGTCTGAGACGCTGCCATGGCAGCATTTTCTTCTACAGTGGCAGCAGTTCTCGATGGTGTAGGAGTTGCTGCACTTGTTGGTTCTCCGCTGACCGCTGCTGGTTGAGCAACTTCAAATACGAAGCTGGGAGTGATGTACTGCTCCTGGGACTCACCATGGCCCCAGTCCCATTTCCTTTCTTCCTCAAACACGACACCTCGAGTGATGTGCAACTTCTTTCCAACCGGATCATACATCCTATATGCCTTGGATGGTGCTTCATATCCAATGAACACCATGGGCGAGTTGCGGTCATCGAGCTTTGACATGTGCTTGCCCACCTTCTTGACATGTGCGCCACAACCAAACGTTCGCAGATGCTCGACATTTGGTTTCTTTCCATGCCAAGCTTCGTATGGGGTCTTGCCATTTACACTTTTAGTCTCAGCTCGGTTCAACAAATATACTGCTGTAGATACTGCCTCTCCCCAAAACTTGCCTGGGACTGACATGCTCTTCAACAAGCTTCTGGCCGTACCAACTACCGTTTGGTTTCCCCTCTCGAGAACGCCATTTTGCTGAGGGGAATACGGCACCGTCAAGTGGTGATTAAGTCCCAGCTGATCACAGTAGTGTGCAAACTGATTTGAGGTGAACTCTCCCCCTCTATCTGTCTTCAAAACCTTCAACTTGTGCCCAGATTCAAGCTCAGCTGCTGCCTGAATTTTTTTTACTGCCTAGAGCGCTTCATCTTTGCTCTTCAGAAGCACAATCCACATGTAACGCGACATGCCATCGACCAACAACAGGAAATACTTTTTACCGCCGTGCATGGCAGGGCTTATGGGGCCGCAGAGATCCCCATGGACGAGCTGCAATGGCTCGGTTGCTCGGTAGCTTGCTGCTGATGGGAATGGCAGACGACGTTGCTTGGACAACATGCAGCAGTCACACACCTGATCAACATGCTCAATGGGTGGCATTCCCTCCACCATACCCAAGTGAGAGAGACGACCAAGTGTTCTGAAGTTCACATGTCCGTAATGCTTGTGCCATAGCCAAGGCCCGCTACAACATGTCATCAGGCATACCGGATCAGCATCCTCAATGTCCAGTACATACATACGGCTTCTAGTCTGCAGTACACGAGCGATCAAATTCCTTTCTTGATCCCAGACTTGCAACACACCATTTTCAGCAGCATACTTGCAGCCATTCTCATCTAGCTGCCCCGAGCTGATGATGTTGCTTCTCAAACGAGGTATAATGTACACATCTGTCAGCAAACGATGGCCATCTCCAAAGCTCACCTTTCCTGATACGGTGTGGTCCAACTCAATGAATTTTTCAGAGCAGCCTGTCATGTGATTGCTAGCTCCGGTGTCTAAGTACCAACAAGTGTTCTCACTACCTGACAACTTAGGCACTACTATCTCCTCATTCAGCAAAACAATCTCACCAGTTGCCTCTACAGATTGCACAAGTTCAAGTGTCTCCATCATCAGCGGTCTGGCCCAACATCATCTTCTTGGGCAAGATTCAGCTTCTCTTTCTTTGGTTCTGGACATTCAGACTTGAAGTGACCAAGTTCATCACAATTGAAACACCGTACCTTGCTCTTGTCGAACTTTCGGTGCTTCTTGGGCTTGTTCTCAGAATGCTCACCACGCTCTCCGCGCCCGCCGTGTCCACCACCGCGTCCGGACTGCCCTCGCCCACGGCCACCGCGCCCGCCGGCGCCACTGCCGCTGCTGCTAGAACCCTCACCACTCAGCTTCTGTTTGCCGAGCAGGTTCTCCAACGCCTTGGTCACAAGCATGAGCTGCTCATTCTTTTCACCGCGATCACCACGGCGCCCGATCTCATTCTCCTCGAACGCGCGCAACCGGCCAACTGCCTCAGCCATAGACATGGTCTTCATGTCACCCCACTGCTCGATCGTCCCGATGATCTGCGCGAAACGATCAGGAACAACAACAAACAGCCACTTGACGACCATCTTCTCCTGGAGATCCTCTCCTAGGGCACGGATCTTGCTGACAAGTGCATTCAAACGGCGAGATAATGGGGAAATCGTCTCACCATCATCCATCAGCATGCGGTCAAACTTCCGCATCAGCTGATTTATGCGCGCCTCGCCGATCCGCATTGTGCGAATCGCAGCCCAAGCCTCTTTCGCCGTCTTGTACTCGACGAGCGCCATCATCACATCATCAGGAACAGACTGGGAGATCGCTGCCATCACGCCCATATCTCATTCCCCGTCGTACTCGGCGTCGCCCTCAACCACTGACCACGCGCCCAATGGACGCATGATGATCTTCATCTTGGCTTCCCAAAGATGGTAGTTCGATTCCGGAGGACCAAGGCACCTTCCTCCGAGGAGCTGTCGCCCGTGCGCTTCCCCGGCGGCTGGTACTTCCCCGACGCCAGCACCTCCTTCGGTGTCTCATCGCTCGCCATCGCCTCTGAACACCACCGCCACTCTTCACCACTCTCGCCGCCGCCGCCGCCGCAAGGTCGCCTCCCTCAAACCGAGGCTCTGATGCCAATTGTCAGGGAATTTAGCCCCTGGATCAATCAAACGCACGTGATCTCGTGGACTTGAAGAACACACACGCACGCGAACACACAGGAGACGAACATGAGGTTTTGGCGACGCGGACTAATTGTGTCTTTTGTGTTTCTTTCCTAATTCCCATGGCCTCCCGCCCAACAGAACGTGGCCCAGTACAACGAAAAAGCCTCCTCACGAGGTTGAATGAGGCCTCAAATTACTAAAAACATATCAAATTTCTTAAGTTGATTTTCCACATCATATTTTTTTGAGGAACTGGGACAGTGGGAGAGGCTCCCACTGTCATATATATTAATAATTATAACACACTTTCCACATCATATTACTATATATTGATCATATTCCCGCATTAAACTAATACAGCCGCAGAAGAATCTAACCCTGAACTTTGCATTGGCCCTCTCCAATTAATTTTTTCGACACAGAAGAAAACATGTATTGATATTATCATCATGTCAATCCAAGACAACCAGTCCAATATATATGTGCTAATATATCATTGAGTTTGCTAGATCAGGAAATCAACCAGAGGTTGTCGGAGGATACAAAATTGACGAAGGAGCAACGGCAGGAAACGGCTCCAACAATTTCTTGTTCTCCAACACGGACCATTCACATTGAGAGACGTCGCGTGCCTAGTTTTCGGGTGCTGGTGCGCATTCTTCCTATCACATTGAAGTCCGCTCAGTTACAACTCTTCTTTAGCAAGCATGGCAAAGTGCTCAATGCTGAGGTAATCCACTGTAAGAAGACACATGTCTCACATGTTATCGGCCATGTGACCATAGAGACGACGCATGCCCATCTGGATGATGCTCTCATGGATCTCGACAAGCTGATTCTGGAAGGGCACAGTCTGAAGGTCAGCTTGGTCAATTAGGGGCAGCCGTAACAGTGTCGATGTGAGCTCAGATCTATTTAAAAAACTAGATTTTCATTTTTGCATTGTTGTATAAACTAGCAAAGTGGCTTGCTGGATGCGCTGGCTAGGATTTTATGAAGTTAAATTTTGAGAATATATTATTTGATTTGTCAATTAAAAATTGAAAGCAAATATGATGAACTTTTCAAATATAAGAATTTTAAAAACATATTTGTATCTTTTGTATGCTTAATATTTTATTGATATATAGATGTATGTAGTTTGATGATCGAAATTATATTTGTATCTTTTGGCTGACAATTTTGGTCATGTTGCTTAGTCTTTTCTATAAATAAAAATTTAGTAGTTCTCATTATTTTCTTCTAGTCATAAGTTAATTTGCTAACAGTATGCAACATTGGCATATTTATTTAGTGAGTTTGTAGTGCAATTGATTTTGGCTTTTTATATAGTATAGATATCCATAAATTCTTTGTCGGTAGTTATTTGCTTCCATAGACGTGAACAACAGTACCAAGGGTGGACACTGTGGGAGCAAAATATAAGCCACCCACATGGTATATTTTCGCTATCATACCCGTACCTTTTTCTTATTACAAAAAAGTACCTTGATATATTCTGGTCTAATATATGAGACACGACACACGAGCACTCACAATAGTAAGGTTTATGTAGAAAATGTCATTTTTTGTTGGGTCCCACAAATTCTTCACTTTCTTATTCTACTCTTCTTGACTTCTCGGTCTTCTTTCCCCTACTCATACTTTCACACATTGAGATTTTTCATCTTCCCCGATCCCCTTTCTCTTTTCCTCAATCTTTCTTGTCACTCATGATGCCGTGATGCTCCCATCAGGTTCCTTTCTCTATTTGCTGCATTTTGGTTGGTCTTCCACACCTGGAGCCACCCTCGCAGCTAGTTCGACCACACATTGATCCTGGACGGTGGCTGGTTTGTGTCCTCGCATGTTCCAATGGTCCCCTAGGCTGGTAAACAGAGACAATGGTGTCCGTGCATTTGCTTAGTCATTGATTTCATCCCCCGCAGACCCGCGGCCCTCTTGGCTTCATATTTTGTTGCCAGCGACATTTCCTTTCACAAGCGCACAAGCTGGGCGGATCGTCTCTATTTTCGCTCGCGGTAGCTGGGCACATCATCCTCGGCCTCCATAGCGGCAACATTCTCCATATTTCGACCTACGGGTCACTATTTTTCCTTTTCTGACTTTGTAATATTCTGCCTTCTTCTTATCATTTTCCTGTGCTTGTGCGATGCAACAAATATTATGTAATTTATGAAATGCCTGTTCGTGGTAAATATTTCATCATATTTCTTTCAAATCTTGGAAAAACATGTGTTTCTTTTTTAAAGTGGTATATAATTGTTGAATGAGGTACATAGTACCACTGCCCTTGTTTTCCAAAATAAACTGTCCGATTGGGTGCCTGACAATCATATACCTAGTATATAAGATTTGGTGACTACATGGGTTAGTATATATATATCAATGTAATGTATCAGGTTCCAAATGTTGTAATAACCGCCATGCGTAATAGGTTTCACTTATGAGTAAAATTTTATATTATTTTTTTAATTCATTTAATAATCTAGTACTCAGATCATATGTTTGTATACGATTATAAAACCTATAAACTATGATACGTCTAGCTACTCTTATTTGTTGTGATATGTCGGATGTGGTATACTAACAAATACGACATATAGAAAGGAGTCAGGCCACACATTACGGCAGCCTTTTTTAGGACTCTAATGCATGCGTCTATAAATGGAGGATTCAGCCCACATCACGTTACCCTTTTATCTTGGAAACGAAACGTTTTTTTTTGTCGTAATGACAATGGTGGGTAATTTTTTGGATGTTTAATCTATTAAATAGATGTTTGGATGTTTCTAATTATTGTGGGATTTTCTAGTCTAATTGTTTTTTTTCCGGGAGCCCGTCAATCACTTTTTATATATAATAGAAGATGAGTTATGTGTATGGCGAACCACCAACATTTTGTAACAAAAGTCAGCGTTGGTCGTGGGATCTGTTTCCCCTTTCCCCTCTCCCTCTCCCTGCGCCGGCCCCGTAGGCATCCGGGGAGAACCCTAGCACGACGCCAGTCTCCACCTTCCCCTTTCCTCCTCCGTTGCCACCGACGCGCACTCCCGGTCAGCATGGGCAGCGGCGAGGCCTTCTCTCCCTCCTGACAGGTTGTCTCGGCTGAATTTGACATGGTCCTTCCAACCAGGGTTGGCTGTTCCTAGTGCGTGCTCTGGCGCTTGGGCGCCTTGGAGTCGAATTTGTCAGTTCTAGGCCACCTCTGATCATGCCAAGGCGGGATCTTGTGGGCTAGATGGGTGGCGTCATCACGTTATGGCGTTGGTTGAGGGATCGTGGCGTCTTCGGGAGGGATTGTTATGCCGTCAGACGGATCGGCGCCGTTAGCCACGGGCATGGCGGCGTGTGAGCTCGCCTAGGCCGAGGCTTGCTCGATGGCGGCCAAAGGTAGTCACTAGATTGTGCCCCCCCCCCCCCCCGGTCCACCGGGACTGGCTTGGGAAGCCAGTGTGGCCATTTCTTACGGTGGAGACGTTGACCCAGATCGGGTGGCTAATGTTTGGTTAGGAGTAGATGGAGTGCCTCTGCTCCTCCTACCATGATTGGTGAGCTGTGGCAGGGGTGGTTGACGGTATCTCGAGACATGGATGCCAGGGCGGCGCCCCCAGGTGGAGGTCCGTATGGTTGGCTCTTTGACAGGCACCATGACAGCGGTAATGATTATGCTTAATTATTGGTCGAATGGCACCATGATGGCGGCAAGTAGGCGGCAAGGGCTGTAGCGGTGGGAAGCTCGGGCTCGCTTCCTGTCGTTGGCAAAAGCGATGTCCAAATCTGAAACCCAAGGCTTGTGCTCGCAGTGGTGGTTCTGGGTGCCTCATCGTGGCATGGATGAGCTGCCGAGCAAAAATTCCGCGCATTGGGGCCGGCGCCGGTGACGCTTGCGGATGCCACTCAACTCTTGAGGTCGTTGCGGCTTTCCACCCCGTGCAAGGATTTCAGGTGAAGACCTCTCTCCTTGGACTCGGCAGCGACGACGCGTAGCGGCGTTCTCCCTCATGTGGGGGTGTTCGTGGAGCCTATGTGTCCTAGTGCATGCCGTGTCATGTTTTCAGGCCTACCATGATGTTTGCTTTATATATAAAGCGGGGCATGAGCCTGTTTCAAGAACAGTTTGTAACAGAAGAGAACGAATCTGGCTGCCGTAAGTCGAACCGTCGACACCTTTAGGGAGAGCAATTAAATTGATGCAACTCCAGAACCAACTCAACCTGGCCAAGTTTCGGGCAAATTGGGGGAAGTCCTATTAATCTCCAATTACTTCTAGGGACTTCTATATTGGTAGTATATTAAATAAAAACAAATAGCCCACGTTCCTAGCGATTTATATGACATAAAAGAAAGGCAGTCCAAGCAACAAAGGAGACGACGGCAAAGCTGTTCGACAAAGCCCACCTCTCGAAAGGTTTGTCAGTACCGGAAAAAAAAGGAAAAACCCAGTGCGTCCTAAAGAAAACTCGGTGGGTATCCTTACGTATTAGAGCATGACACGGCCGTACGTAGCTATATAAAAACCCGGCTTTCGCTCAAAACATACATATAAAACCTGGCTAATCCGAAACAAACGTACGGCCTTCTCGATTCCATCTACTCCTCTATCCGTCCATCACAAATTCTCGCTCGATCCCGCCGTCATGGAGCAGTCCAGGTGGCCAGACCTCCCACAGGACGTGCTACATGACATCTCCAGTCGCCTTCGCGATGCGGTCGACTTCCTCCGTTTCAGCGCTGTCTGCAGGCCGTGGCGCGACTCATCCAAGCCGATCCACTCCTTCCCACCGTGGCTCCTCCCCACGCCGGAGGAAGACTCCATCCCACTAAGGTTCAGGTGCCTCTTCTCCAAGTCCAGCTACCGCGCGTTGCTGCCTATCGCCGAGTCCGGGAGGAGGATCTGGCTGTCTACTCACGACGCAACCACCATCCGGTACCTCACGGTCGAACATCAACGCCCTAGCCTGCACGACCCTCTAACCGGAGCCGTCACCCGTCTGCCTCTCTTGCCGCATAAGTGCTGTGTGGACGGCCGATGGGAGGAAAACCTCCACGGCGCTGTCTATGCTGATGGTACGACCCTTCTCTACGGTGTCTCCACCGTCTTCGAGGACACCAAGACCATAGCCAGCTTCACGGCGGTGCTCCTGCAACCTGGTGATGCAGAGTGGACGCTCGTGGAGACGATCTTTGAGAACACCAATAGGAGCCGAGAGTACTGCGCCACTTACCGTAATGGCAGAATCCTGGTAACTGTTGAGTCTAGCGTGTGGCAAATCTCTACACAGCGGGGGGTTGACAACATGGGGATCCCATTGCAGCGGCTACCGACTATGTGTGGAAATTACTTGGAGCAATACAGTTACCTCCTTGAGTCCCGTGGCGAGCTTTTGTGGGCGACCATCCATGTCCGGACATACTACAATGATTCGCGCAGGTTCTCCATGTGGGTGTGCGCGCTAGACGGGGATAAGAGACAGTGGGTGAGAAAGGATGGCTACAGCCTGGCCGATCGCGTCCTCTTCTTGGGGTCGCCCAACAGCTTTGCCATCGACGCCTCCGTGCTTGTTGGCCATGGAGGCTCCGTCTACTTCGTCTACACCAATAGTAAGGCCGCGCCATATAAGCAATACGGTGTGTTCAGGTACAACCTTGTCAATGATGAAGTCAAGTTCATTGAGAGGCTGCCTCAAGGATGGGATTGCGAGAAGTGCACTTGGCTCATCCCAGAAACAATCATGGCTCCGGTTCAGGTAATTAAACACCTGCAAAATAAACATCACAAAATTATATTTCGCATAATGCTATTTCTGGCTAATAGAACCGATACCATCTAGAGTTTAACACTCGGGACTATGTGTAAGCAAGCATCTCGAGGCCTAGACGTACACAATAAAATTCTAGTAGTGATGATTAACATTGATGTTGCTCTATTAGGAAATCAATAGGAGCTCTCTGGAAGCTCGTGGCGTGAAGAGGCAAGAGATTATGTGTCCAACACACGTCATTCACGTCGAGAGATATTATGAGCCTTGTTTCAAGGTGTTGGTGTACAACCTACCTCTCCCCGTGAAAAGCTCTCAGCTGCGACTCTTGTTTGGCAAACATGGTAAAGTGTTCAGCACCGAGGTGATCTGCGACAAGAAGACCAAGCGCTCACGATGTATCGGCCACGTAACTATTTCAACATCCCATGCCCACCTAGAAGATGCTCTAGATGCTCTCAGTGGCTTGGTTTTGGAAGGTTGCAATCTCCACATTAACATGGTTAAGGAGGGGCGTCCACAGCAGCAGCGGAAGAAGCTACCCTCTTTCATCGGAGCAGCAGCGCAGCTACATATAGGTCCATTCTCCTGGCTCTGGTTATAATGAATTTGATTCTTTCGGATTACCAGACGGGAGGCAGGAAAATGAAACTTGGTTTTCTGCTTTGCATGTTGGCAATAATAAAAAAACACGAGTGCATGTTGTATGTGTAGTGATGGATCAAGATAAAATGTGTGGGCACTGATGCACAAAAATATTGCTCCTATTATTATCTATACTCATGTAAGTATAGACATTAATCTCAACATATATAATTACGTATAGAAGAAAGTTGAAGAACATTTGCTCCTAGTCTGAAAGAGTGAATGTTTGGAGTGAATCGTTTTCTTTCCTGCTTCCACCCTTAGGTGAAACCTTAGGAGTTGTGGCGCCAGCGCCGATCTACCTCCCCCCAGGCAAGATCACGGGCCCCCTCTTCTCCCGTGAAACTATAGGAGCTGTGGAGACGTTTATAGGAGGCCGTTTCTCCTCATCTCTTCCTTGTAGAAGATATGTGGAGGAACGACCATCACCAATATTCGAAATACCACTGAGGGAGTGTCCACGATATATACAACCATTTGAGAGATGACAGTTGTTGAGAGCCTTGACGGACTGAAAGTCGGCTCAAATGCAGAGTACGTGATTCTTCTAGGTCTGACTTATGCTAGGTTTAGTCTGTGTCTTGACTTTGCAATTCAAATCCAATGTGTTTTTTCTTCATGTTAGGTCCGTGTGTTCACTAGCGGATGACAAAGATGGTCTCGTGGAGATTCTTAGTTAGGGAGATCTAGGCCCCCCACAGGATGGCTGCAGTGGCTGAGAGGGCGGCTGCCTACCACGATTCTCTCGTGCAGCGGTCGAGAGGGCGGTTGAAGTGGCAGGCGATGCCGAGAGGGCGGCTGCAACGGCACGGAGGGCGAAGTCCTACGCCGAGGTCACGGTTGCCTCTGCAGAGAGGACGGCTACAGCTGCTGAGATGGCTGAGTCATCCGCCAAGACCGCTTGACCATTAGTCGATACCTCGGCGGCTGCCCTTGTGGCGATCGAGACTGCAGCGCCCCCCTTGACGGACCTCATAGGTTAGCATGAATTAAATATAATTATTCTTTGTTATAAGATTTTTAGGTTATAATTGATTGTGACACTGGTTGGTTTGTACAATATAGTATGAGTTTGTTCGCTAAACATGACTTAAATTCAAATTAAATCTAAATGTTCAAATGGTATCAAAAGGTAGTATTGTTCAACAATGTAGCCATTAAGGATTTGTGTCTTGCTTTTAGTCTGATGGTGCTCCCTTTGTCAGAGATGTTCATGGAGAATGTATCCCGACTGTTGTCGTTGGGGTGGTTCCTTTATTTATTTTTCTTCCGCCACCGACCTTGCTAACAAGGAAGGTAGAGAAGGAACAACATGGTCGAAATACTAGCGAGGGAGTGTCCACCATATATACAACCATTTGAGGGATAAGAGTTGTAAGATATATTCCCAAAGGAAAGGTACCGATGGTTGTTGTAGGTGGTGATGTGTGTGAGCCTGTGGAGGGGATCGGCAGATCAACCATCACCAACAGACGACATTATGCTGCGACTACAAAATATGCATGTGGTTCAACCCCGAGTACATCATTACTCCTCCCCAGGTACCTATATATAGAATGATAAAAAGAGTTACAGTGAATGAACTAAATCGAAAAAAATGCACACATGCTCCCTACCTCCTCTCTAGTTCCCTCACTTCCTCACAATATAGTATGAGATACATAAGTAATTGATACGAGCACGGGCCATAAAGACCCTGGTACAAACAAAGTTACAACGAACTATTTGAATTCGTCATCTCTAACTCCCGCCCATTCCGCATTCCTTCAAATATGAATATAACTTTCTAAAAGCTGAACGAGTTAGCCATCATGAGATTCAAGAACCCACATGAGCTCG
The DNA here is from genome assembly GCF_018294505.1 of Triticum aestivum. NCBI lineage: Eukaryota > Viridiplantae > Streptophyta > Magnoliopsida > Poales > Poaceae > Triticum > Triticum aestivum. Next base: position 838,901,564 of record NC_057801.1, on the reverse strand, counting down.
TGAAAACTCATGGCATGACCCTTATAATGTTACGGCCGCTTTGTCTCTCGACCGCCAAAAAAGAAGACCAAGAGATGCCACGAGAAAAAACTATTGATCTTTTAATTATCACGAAACAAAGTGTGTATTTAAGGTCGACAACCATTGACAGCGCGATCCTCGTTGTAGACCGATAACAATGTTAGCTGCTCACACAACCAAAATTTATTCAAAAGTAAAAAAACCAAGCATCTCACTGAGGATGCAAAAATCTCATCACATCCAGCCACACCCGGTAAAGACTATATAGAGGTTTTCACCTCGGTGTGCAATATCTCAACACTGCTTAATGGGTCCAGCAACAGATGGTTATTAGGCTGACTAATGAAAAGTTTCAGATAGATGCCTTGTGACATTCTAAACTTAATTGATACGTAATTTTCTTATAAGAATATAAGCAATGCATACTGACCAATCTAGGTAAAGAATAAAAGGCTTCAATGAGATGAAGCCTTTGTTGCACCAAATGTTACCCAAGCTGAAACTTCAGCTAGATCAAGACGAAGCTTGGGACGTAGGGGATTGCATCAAAGTATGTGGCAATTCGGCTTGGATATTCAACAAGCGTGCCTTCGTCGACGTTGTCATATCTTAGGTCTTTCATACAAATTGTATGATTGACCGTGCACTACTAGGAAAAGGGCTATAGATGGAATTGACACTAATGGCGCATCAGACATGCGGTGCGCCATTAGTATATTCTAATGGCGCACCACCTTCTGATGCGCCATTAGTGTTAAAACTATTAATGGCGCACCCTGCCCACGGTGCGCCATTAGTATCAAAAAAAAATTTTGAACTAGTGCGCCTGTCCAAACATACTAATGGCGCATCCACTGGTGGTGCGCCATTACTAGTTGTAACTAGTAATGGCGCACCAGCCAGTAGGTGCGCCACTAATGTTAATTTTTTTATTATTGTTTTTATTCCTTTTTTGCAAAAGTACTAATGGCGCACTCGCACGCGGTGCGCCATTACTAGTTCAAACTAGTAATGGCGCACCGTGGCAGAGTGCGCCATTAGTGTTTTCTTTTTGCAAAACTACTAATGGCGCACCACCAGGGGGTGCGCCATTAGTAACCTGGATTACTAATGGCGCATTTGTTGCTGGTGCGCCATTAGTAAGTGGGCATCAACAAGATATTTTGGACAGCCTCTCCTCCCACATTCACTTTCTCCCCACTTCATTCTCTCCACCACCTCCTCCTTGTCTCGGGTGCCTCCTCTTTTTCACCTCATTTCCACCATAGATTCATTCAAATTAAGTGGTTAAGTTACCTTGTTTTGCTAGGTAAGTAAGGGGGGAAGCTATATTTATGTTGTTCTCCCTACAACAATGTGCACATGCACTTTTTATGGCCTAGCTAGATCTATGTATGTTCGCGGTGTTGCATATGTTTGTGGTGTTGCATATGTGTTTGTGTTTGGAGGTGTACCTTTATTTGAAATGCGATAGTTGCCAATATTTTGCCGGAATGTTGATTCATTTCCGTTTCGGCGAGAATTTTGGCATTAAGCATTCTTTTTGGTCCTATTTTTAGGGAAAGTCATGCCAAATTTTTTCTTGGTTCTAAAATATCATTTTGCTCTACCCCGCAGGCGACCATGGTCCGCACGATGACCGAAGGCATCGTGAATAGGTTTTTGAGGTCCGCGAAGGCCGAGATGCTTCAAAAGAACGAGACGGAGATAAGATGTCCGTGTCGAAGATGCAAGCTGAATAGCCTTATTGCGGACCCGGATTCCGGGCAGGTGCGGGACCACCTGCTCTTGCGTGGTTTCATGGATGGCTATCGGTGGCAAGGTGATGAAGATGACTACGAAGTCGTCCATGGGGGCCGGGCAAGAAATGAGGAAGGGCGGCAAGACAACCACCGCGGCTCGGGGGGCGAGAAGACGAAGAATCCCCAGGAGATGATCATGACGGTGATGTTGTACACAGTCAACATGTAGAAGATGCAGGGCATGATGATGATGCCGGCGGAGCAGACGACGCTGGACCATCGATGGGCTGGGTGCAGGACCCTCATATTCAAGAACTGCTTCTCAAGCAGACGGATAACGCAAGAGCTGGCGCCCGAGAGAAAGCCAAGATGGATCAACTTGAGTTAGACGCGGTTACTCCATTGTATGAAGGATGCAGGCCCGAGGATACCCGCCTGAAAGTAACGCTCATGGCTCTGCAGATGAAGGTAAAACACAAAATGACCGACGCATGCTTCGACGAGAACATGTCATTCTCGCACGAACGTGTTCCCAAGGGGAACAAGTGTCCGACCAGTTTGGAGGAGGCGAAGAAAATCGTGTGTCCTTTGGATTTATCGCACGTGAAATACCATGTGTGCATGAATAATTGCATCATTTATCGGGACGAGCACGCGGAGTCTACCATATGTCCGGTGTGCGGCGTCACTCGATACAAGAAGAGGAAGAAAGCTCCTCGAAAAGTGGTGTGGTACTTTCCGATCACTCCTCGTCTGCAGCGGTATTTCGCGGACCCTAAGGTAGCAAAGCTCCTGCGTTGGCACGCGGATAGGGAGGAGAAGAAGCGAGAAGATGACGCAAATGATCCGGAGATAGATAAAAAAGACAAGATGCTGAGTCACCCTAAGGATCGAGCCAGTGGCAAGCGTTGAACTTCGAATACCCAGAATTTGGGAACGATCCAAGGAACATCGTGCTGGGCGCGAGCACCGATGGAGTCAATCCGTTTGGCAGCCAGAGAAGCACACATAGCACCTGGCCTGTGTTTGTGTGGATGTACAACCTTCCCCCCTGGTTGTGCATGAAGAGGAAGTACATTCACATGAGTATGCTAATTGAAGGGCCGAAACAACCAGGGAACGACATCAATCTGTATCTGGGGCTGCTGAAAGAGGAGCTTGACATGCTGTGGAAAACGCCAGCCAATACGTGGGACGCCGCAGAGAAAGAATATTTCCCTATGAGAGCCGCACTGCTCACGACGGTGCACGACTATCTCGGTTACGGATATCTTGCGGGGCAGGTAGTCCACGGATTTTCTGGATGCGTAAGGTGCATGGATGACACAACGTATCGCCAGCTAGATAGAGATCCCGGGTCTTCGAAAACCGTGTTCATGGGACATCGAAGGTGGCTTCGCGACGATGACCCGTGGAGGAAACGCAAGGATCTGTTCGATGGTGAAACCGAACCCCGAAAACGCCCATGTACGAGGAGCGGCGAGGAAATAGACAAGCTGTTGAAAAATTGGAAAGATTGCCCACTGCCGGGAAAAAAGCAAAAGGCGCCAGAGCCGGGAAAGAAGCGAAAGGCGCCAGAGCCGCTGCTGAAGGTATGGAAAACGAGGTCTGTTTTCTGGGACTTGCCGTACTGGAAGATCCACCGTGTGCCTCACAGCCTTGATGTCATGCATATCACGAAGAACGTGTGCGAGAGTCTGCTTGGTACCCTGCTCAACATACCAGAGAGGACCAAAGATGGGCCAAAAGCAAGGGCAGACTTGAAATCAATGGGCATCAGGCAGGAGCTTCACGCTATATATGATGATGATGATGATGATGATGATGATGATGATGATGATGATGATGATGATGAGGCGAAGCAGGACACAGAAAGTCGTCGCAAAGGCAAAAAGGCCAAGAAGACCGGAAATGACTACCCTCCCGCGTGCTTCACTCTAAGTCAGGAGGAGATCGAGCAGTTTTTCACCTGCCTCCTAGGAGTAAAACTTCCTTACGGTTACGCGGGGAAGATAAGCAGATACCTAGACCCAGCGAAGCAGAAGTTCAGCGGGATGAAGTCTCACGACTGTCACGTGCTGATGATGCAGATACTTCCAGTTGCAATCCATGGGATCATGGACGCGCACGTCCGTGAAACACTATTTGGCCTATGCAACTTCTTCGACGTCATCTCTCGGAAGTCGATTGGCGTGAGGCAACTCAGAAGGCTACAGGAAGAGATCGTGGTGATACTATGTGAGCTTGAGATGTACTTCCCGCCCGCATTCTTCGATGTTATGGTGCATCTGCTGGTCCATATAGTGGAGGATATCATCCAACTCGGGCCGACGTTCCTGCACAGCATGATGCCGTTCGAAAGGATGAATGGTGTCATCAAAGGATACGTTCGCAACATGTCACGTCCAGAAGGAAGCATAGCCAGGGGTTTTCTGACCGAAGAGTGCATCTCCTACTGCACGAATTATCTAGGCATCGAGAACCCCGTTGGTCTGCCCGTCAACAGGCACCTCGGCAGGCTCGCTGGATGGGGTCACCGTGAGGGTCGCCGTGAAATGCATGTCGACTTCGAGGGTCGACTCACCGACTTTGAAAGAGCAAACCTAGTCGCGCTACAACACATAGACGTGGTCGATCCTTGGGTGGTAGAGCACAAAACCTTTATTAAGAAGACGTACAATGACCGAGGCCAACAGAGGACGGACGGAGATATACTCAAAGAGCACAACTCATGTTTCACGCGTTGGTTCAAGCAGAAGCTTCTGTCGTTCCCTTTACATGAGGATTCTTCCGCGGAAGAACAACTCATATTCGCCTTGTCACAGGGCGCCGAGCACAACCTGATGACCTATGAGGCGTACGATATCAACGGCTACACATTCTACACCGAGGCCAAGGACATGAAGAGCGATGGTTATCAGAACTCCGGGGTAACGATGGAATCCTACACCGATAACGACAAGGACAGATACTACGGAAGGATCGAGGAGATCTGGGAGCTGAGCTACGCTGGAGAGAAGGTCCCGATGTTCCGTGTCAGATGGGCCAAGAACGTCATAAAAGAAGACCGGTATTTCACCACCATGGTTATACCCGAAGCCAAATCCAAGACCGCGGGCGCAAACGTCACCGCGGGCAAGATTCAGCTTCTCTTTCTTTGGTTCTGGACATTCAGACTTGAAGTGACCAAGTTCATCACAATTGAAACACCGTACCTTGCTCTTGTCGAACTTTCGGTGCTTCTTGGGCTTGTTCTCAGAATGCTCACCACGCTCTCTGCGCCCGCCGTGTCCACCACCGCGTCCGGACTGCCCTCGCCCACGGCCACCGCGCCCGCCGGCGCCACTGCCGCTGCTGCTAGAACCCTCACCACTCAGCTTCTGTTTGCCGAGCAGGTTCTCCAACGCCTTGGTCACAAGCATGAGCTGCTCATTCTTTTCACCGCGATCACCACGGCGCCCGATCTCATTCTCCTCGAACGCGCGCAACCGGCCAACTGCCTCAGCCATAGACATGGTCTTCATGTCACCCCACTGCTCGATCGTCCCGATGATCTACGCGAAACGATCAGGAACAACAACAAACAGCCACTTGACGACCATCTTCTCCTGGAGATCCTCTCCTAGGGCACGGATCTTGCTGACAAGTGCATTCAAACGGCGAGATAATGGGGAAATCGTCTCACCATCATCCATCAGCATGCGGTCAAACTTCCGCATCAGCTGATTTATGCGCGCCTCTGTCACGCGCGCCTCGCCGATCCGCATTGTGCGAATCGCAGCCCAAGCCTCTTTCGCCGTCTTGTACTCGACGAGCGCCATCATCACATCATCAGGAACAGACTGGGAGATCGCTGCCATCACGCCCATATCTCATTCCCCGTCGTACTCGGCGTCGCCCTCAACCACTGACCACGCGCCCAATGGACGCATGATGATCTTCATCTTGGCTTCCCAAAGATGGTAGTTCGATTCCGGAGGACCAAGGCACCTTCCTCCGAGGAGCTGTCGCCCGTGCGCTTCCCCGGCGGCTGGTACTTCCCCGACGCCAGCACCTCCTTCGGTGTCTCATCGCTCGCCATCGCCTCTGAACACCACCGCCACTCTTCACCACTCTCGCCGCCGCCGCCGCCGCAAGGTCGCCTCCCTCAAACCGAGGCTCTGATGCCAATTGTCAGGGAATTTAGCCCCTGGATCAATCAAACGCACGTGATCTCGTGGACTTGAAGAACACACACGCACGCGAACACACAGGAGACGAACATGAGGTTTTGGCGACGCGGACTAATTGTGTCTTTTGTGTTTCTTTCCTAATTCCCATGGCCTCCCGCCCAACAGAACGTGGCCCAGTACAACGAAAAAGCCTCCTCACGAGGTTGAATGAGGCCTCAAATTACTAAAAACATATCAAATTTCTTAAGTTGATTTTCCACATCATATTTTTTTGAGGAACTGGGACAGTGGGAGAGGCTCCCACTGTCATATATATTAATAATTATAACACACTTTCCACATCATATTACTATATATTGATCATATTCCCGCATTAAACTAATACAGCCGCAGAAGAATCTAACCCTGAACTTTGCATTGGCCCTCTCCAATTAATTTTTTCGACACAGAAGAAAACATGTATTGATATTATCATCATGTCAATCCAAGACAACCAGTCCAATATATATGTGCTAATATATCATTGAGTTTGCTAGATCAGGAAATCAACCAGAGGTTGTCGGAGGATACAAAATTGACGAAGGAGCAACGGCAGGAAACGGCTCCAACAATTTCTTGTTCTCCAACACGGACCATTCACATTGAGAGACGTCGCGTGCCTAGTTTTCGGGTGCTGGTGCGCATTCTTCCTATCACATTGAAGTCCGCTCAGTTACGACTCTTCTTTAGCAAGCATGGCAAAGTGCTCAATGCTGAGGTAATCCACTGTAAGAAGACACATGTCTCACATGTTATCGGCCATGTGACCATAGAGACGACGCATGCCCATCTGGATGATGCTCTCATGGATCTCGACAAGCTGATTCTGGAAGGGCACAGTCTGAAGGTCAGCTTGGTCAATTAGGGGCAGCCGTAACAGTGTCGATGTGAGCTCAGATCTATTTAAAAAACTAGATTTTCATTTTTGCATTGTTGTATAAACTTTTTTTTTAGAACAAAGGCTCGCGAAGAGCCCGGCTTTGAATTAACAAAGCCATCAACCGGCCAGGAGATACAGACACACACAGACCCCACGACCGAACGATACAAGGGGACACTCTAGGAGGCTAACAACTCAACGGGTCGCACAAACACAAAGAACAAGCTTGTCCTAGCCGAAGACTACAGCCAAACAAACCATCTAGGGATGAGGCACACACGAGCACGCCGAGGACCTGCTTGCAACAAAGTGTGGAAAGTGAGCCCGGCCAACGCCCAAGTAGAAAGACATTACACATCCGCCGTCTTTCTCGCCGCAGAGGGACCCTTCCCTCTCGCCATGGCTCGCAAGGCGCCGTACCCGGCGGACTTGAGAGACGCTCACCCTAGAGCAGGGGACGTGATAGCTTCAGGACCTGGAGCAGCCGCAGCACATCACCACTTGAACTTTCGAGCTCTCCGCGACTGCCGCCTCGCCACAACCTAGAACGCTTGAGAGCTGCAGGAAAACCACCAGGTGCGGCTACTGAAGAAAGGCAGCAGGGGCATCAGGAGAGCCGACAGGCCACCGAGGAGCATTGCCAGGCAGCCGAATGCCTACAGCCATGCCGAACCTTGTGGCCCCATCGTCACCGGACCACCCAAGCCACCCAAGCTCCGACCATGAACCCCTCACCTGAACGCATCCCTCCCCAGGCGGCGCCCCCAAGGAAGAGCACGACGCACAGCGCGCCGTCGCCGCCCAATCCAAGCCGGATTTTGGGCTTTCACCCGGGAGGAGGAGCAGGGGTGGAAAGGGGAGGGCCTCTGCAGCACCTCCAAGGAGGAGACGGCGTCGGGAACGTCGCTGCTGCCAGGCCGGCCACGCCGGCCAGCGGTTTCCCGCGGCCCAAAACCAAACCACCGGTCACCCATCCACATCAAACCGGCGCTCGGAGGGAGGCAGGCGAGAAGCGGCGGGGACGAGGGAGACAGGGGAAAGGAGCCGCCTTCAGATCTGACGAGGCGGGGAAGACCTCCGCGCCGCCGCCGCCACCCGCCGTCGTCTCACCACCCGCGTGGTCGAGGCCGCCGGCCAGAGCTCACTCGCGGACGACGCCGGCCGCGAAGGCGCCGCCGCCTCGCCAAGAAGGGCCGCCGCCCCAGATCCAAGGTCCTCCTCGAGGAGGGAGCGACCGAAGCCTCGCCGCCACCTTCACGGGCGACCGCACGAGCGGATCCGGCGGCTTTCTCAGGTGGCGGCGAGGGAGGAAGGGTGAGGGATCGGCGGCGCGACGAGGAAACCCTAGTCGCCGCCCGAGTCGCCCGAAGCGGACGACGCGGGGGCCGGGAGGGGAGGGGGGATCTACTCTTCTTCATTGTTGTATAAACTAGCAAAGTGGCTTGCTGGATGCGCTGGCTAGGATTTTATGAAGTTAAATTTTGAGAATATATTATTTGATTTGTCAATTAAAAATTGAAAGCAAATATAATGAACTTTTCAAATATAAGAATTTTAAAAACATATTTGTATCTTTTGTATGCTTAATATTTTATTGATATATAGATGTATGTAGTTTGATGATCGAAATTATATTTGTATCTTTTGTCTGACAATTTTGGTCATGTTGCTTAGTCTTTTCTATAAATAAAAATTTAGTAGTTCTCATTATTTTCTTCTAGTCATAAGTTAATTTGCTAACAGTATGCAACATTGGCATATTTATTTAGTGAGTTTGTAGTGCAATTGATTTTGGCTTTTTATATAGTATAGATATCCATAAATTCTTTGTCGGTAGTTATTTGCTTCCATAGACGTGAACAACAGTACCAAGGGTGGACACTGTGGGAGCAAAATATAAGCCACCCACATGGTATATTTTCGCTATCATACCCGTACCTTTTTCTTATTACAAAAAAGTACCTTGATATATTCTGGTCTAATATATGAGACACGACACACGAGCACTCACAATAGTAAGGTTTATGTAGAAAATGTCATTTTTTGTTGGGTCCCACAAATTCTTCACTTTCTTATTCTACTCTTCTTGACTTCTCGGTCTTCTTTCCCCTACTCATACTTTCACACATTGAGATTTTTCATCTTCCCCGATCCCCTTTCTCTTTTCCTCAATCTTTCTTGTCACTCATGATGCCGTGATGCTCCCATCAGGTTCCTTTCTCTATTTGCTGCATTTTGGTTGGTCTTCCACACCTGGAGCCACCCTCGCAGCTAGTTCGACCACACATTGATCCTGGACGGTGGCTGGTTTGTGTCCTCGCATGTTCCAATGGTCCCCTAGGCTGGTAAACAGAGACAATGGTGTCCGTGCATTTGCTTAGTCATTGATTTCATCCCCCGCAGACCCGCGGCCCTCTTGGCTTCATATTTTGTTGCCAGCGACATTTCCTTTCACAAGCGCACAAGCTGGGCGGATCGTCTCTATTTTCGCTCGCGGTAGCTGGGCACATCATCCTCGGCCTCCATAGCGGCAACATTCTCCATATTTCGACCTACGGGTCACTATTTTTCCTTTTCTGACTTTGTAATATTCTGCCTTCTTCTTATCATTTTCCTGTGCTTGTGCGATGCAACAAATATTATGTAATTTACGAAATGCCTGTTCGTGGTAAATATTTCATCATATTTCTTTCAAATCTTGGAAAAACATGTGTTTATTTTTTAAAGTGGTATATAATTGTTGAATGAGGTACATAGTACCACTGCTCTTGTTTTCCAAAATAAACTGTCCGATTGGGTGCCTGACAATCATATACCTAGTATATAAGATTTGGTGACTACATGGGTTAGTATATATATATCAATGTAATGTATCACCTATGTTAATACCGCCCTATATGCCGGAAGAAATTTTATATATTGGTGACTACATGGCCGTTATAGTCTAGATTATAAACGTAACGTAGCTACCTATATCATGGATATGTCGGATGTGGTATACTAACAAATACGACATATAGAAAGGAGTCAGGCCACACATTACGGCAGCCTTTTTTAGGACTCTAATGCATGCGTCTATAAATGGAGGATTCAGCCCACATCACGTTACCCTTTTATCTTGGAAACGAAACGTTTTTTTTTGTCGTAATGACAATGGTGGGTAATTTTTTGGATGTTTAATCTATTAAATAGATGTTTGGATGTTTCTAATTATTGTGGGATTTTCTAGTCTAATTGTTTTTTTTCCGGGAGCCCGTCAATCACTTTTTATATATAATAGAAGATGAGTTATGTGTATGGCGAACCACCAACATTTTGTAACAAAAGTCAGCGTTGGTCGTGGGATCTGTTTCCCCTTTCCCCTCTCCCTCTCCCTGCGCCGGCCCCGTAGGCATCCGGGGAGAACCCTAGCACGACGCCAGTCTCCACCTTCCCCTTTCCTCCTCCGTTGCCACCGACGCGCACTCCCGGTCAGCATGGGCAGCGGCGAGGCCTTCTCTCCCTCCTGACAGGTTGTCTCGGCTGAATTTGACATGGTCCTTCCAACCAGGGTTGGCTGTTCCTAGTGCGTGCTCTGGCGCTTGGGCGCCTTGGAGTCGAATTTGTCAGTTCTAGGCCACCTCTGATCATGCCAAGGCGGGATCTTGTGGGCTAGATGGGTGGCGTCATCACGTTATGGCGTTGGTTGAGGGATCGTGGCGTCTTCGGGAGGGATTGTTATGCCGTCAGACGGATCGGCGCCGTTAGCCACGGGCATGGCGGCGTGTGAGCTCGCCTAGGCCGAGGCTTGCTCGATGGCGGCCAAAGGTAGTCACTAGATTGTGCCCCCCCCCCCCCCCGGTCCACCGGGACTGGCTTGGGAAGCCAGTGTGGCCATTTCTTACGGTGGAGACGTTGACCCAGATCGGGTGGCTAATGTTTGGTTAGGAGTAGATGGAGTGCCTCTGCTCCTCCTACCATGATTGGTGAGCTGTGGCAGGGGTGGTTGACGGTATCTCGAGACATGGATGCCAGGGCGGCGCCCCCAGGTGGAGGTCCGTATGGTTGGCTCTTTGACAGGCACCATGACAGCGGTAATGATTATGCTTAATTATTGGTCGAATGGCACCATGATGGCGGCAAGTAGGCGGCAAGGGCTGTAGCGGTGGGAAGCTCGGGCTCGCTTCCTGTCGTTGGCAAAAGCGATGTCCAAATCTGAAACCCAAGGCTTGTGCTCGCAGTGGTGGTTCTGGGTGCCTCATCGTGGCATGGATGAGCTGCCGAGCAAAAATTCCGCGCATTGGGGCCGGCGCCGGTGACGCTTGCGGATGCCACTCAACTCTTGAGGTCGTTGCGGCTTTCCACCCCGTGCAAGGATTTCAGGTGAAGACCTCTCTCCTTGGACTCGGCAGCGACGACGCGTAGCGGCGTTCTCCCTCATGTGGGGGTGTTCGTGGAGCCTATGTGTCCTAGTGCATGCCGTGTCATGTTTTCAGGCCTACCATGATGTTTGCTTTATATATAAAGCGGGGCATGAGCCTGTTTCAAGAACAGTTTGTAACAGAAGAGAACGAATCTGGCTGCCGTAAGTCGAACCGTCGACACCTTTAGGGAGAGCAATTAAATTGATGCAACTCCAGAACCAACTCAACCTGGCCAAGTTTCGGGCAAATTGGGGGAAGTCCTATTAATCTCCAATTACTTCTAGGGACTTCTATATTGGTAGTATATTAAATAAAAACAAATAGCCCACGTTCCTAGCGATTTATATGACATAAAAGAAAGGCAGTCCAAGCAACAAAGGAGACGACGGCAAAGCTGTTCGACAAAGCCCACCTCTCGAAAGGTTTGTCAGTACCGGAAAAAAAAGGAAAAACCCAGTGCGTCCTAAAGAAAACTCGGTGGGTATCCTTACGTATTAGAGCATGACACGGCCGTACGTAGCTATATAAAAACCCGGCTTTCGCTCAAAACATACATATAAAACCTGGCTAATCCGAAACAAACGTACGGCCTTCTCGATTCCATCTACTCCTCTATCCGTCCATCACAAATTCTCGCTCGATCCCGCCGTCATGGAGCAGTCCAGGTGGCCAGACCTCCCACAGGACGTGCTACATGACATCTCCAGTCGCCTTCGCGATGCGGTCGACTTCCTCCGTTTCAGCGCTGTCTGCAGGCCGTGGCGCGACTCATCCAAGCCGATCCACTCCTTCCCACCGTGGCTCCTCCCCACGCCGGAGGAAGACTCCATCCCACTAAGGTTCAGGTGCCTCTTCTCCAAGTCCAGCTACCGCGCGTTGCTGCCTATCGCCGAGTCCGGGAGGAGGATCTGGCTGTCTACTCACGACGCAACCACCATCCGGTACCTCACGGTCGAACATCAACGCCCTAGCCTGCACGACCCTCTAACCGGAGCCGTCACCCGTCTGCCTCTCTTGCCGCATAAGTGCTGTGTGGACGGCCGATGGGAGGAAAACCTCCACGGCGCTGTCTATGCTGATGGTACGACCCTTCTCTACGGTGTCTCCACCGTCTTCGAGGACACCAAGACCATAGCCAGCTTCACGGCGGTGCTCCTGCAACCTGGTGATGCAGAGTGGACGCTCGTGGAGACGATCTTTGAGAACACCAATAGGAGCCGAGAGTACTGCGCCACTTACCGTAATGGCAGAATCCTGGTAACTGTTGAGTCTAGCGTGTGGCAAATCTCTACACAGCGGGGGGTTGACAACATGGGGATCCCATTGCAGCGGCTACCGACTATGTGTGGAAATTACTTGGAGCAATACAGTTACCTCCTTGAGTCCCGTGGCGAGCTTTTGTGGGCGACCATCCATGTCCGGACATACTACAATGATTCGCGCAGGTTCTCCATGTGGGTGTGCGCGCTAGACGGGGATAAGAGACAGTGGGTGAGAAAGGATGGCTACAGCCTGGCCGATCGCGTCCTCTTCTTGGGGTCGCCCAACAGCTTTGCCATCGACGCCTCCGTGCTTGTTGGCCATGGAGGCTCCGTCTACTTCGTCTACACCAATAGTAAGGCCGCGCCATATAAGCAATACGGTGTGTTCAGGTACAACCTTGTCAATGATGAAGTCAAGTTCATTGAGAGGCTGCCTCAAGGATGGGATTGCGAGAAGTGCACTTGGCTCATCCCAGAAACAATCATGGCTCCGGTTCAGGTAATTAAACACCTGCAAAATAAACATCACAAAATTATATTTCGCATAATGCTATTTCTGGCTAATAGAACCGATACCATCTAGAGTTTAACACTCGGGACTATGTGTAAGCAAGCATCTCGAGGCCTAGACGTACACAATAAAATTCTAGTAGTGATGATTAACATTGATGTTGCTCTATTAGGAAATCAATAGGAGCTCTCTGGAAGCTCGTGGCGTGAAGAGGCAAGAGATTATGTGTCCAACACACGTCATTCACGTCGAGAGATATTATGAGCCTTGTTTCAAGGTGTTGGTGTACAACCTACCTCTCCCCGTGAAAAGCTCTCAGCTGCGACTCTTGTTTGGCAAACATGGTAAAGTGTTCAGCACCGAGGTGATCTGCGACAAGAAGACCAAGCGCTCACGATGTATCGGCCACGTAACTATTTCAACATCCCATGCCCACCTAGAAGATGCTCTAGATGCTCTCAGTGGCTTGGTTTTGGAAGGTTGCAATCTCCACATTAACATGGTTAAGGAGGGGCGTCCACAGCAGCAGCGGAAGAAGCTACCCTCTTTCATCGGAGCAGCAGCGCAGCTACATATAGGTCCATTCTCCTGGCTCTGGTTATAATGAATTTGATTCTTTCGGATTACCAGACGGGAGGCAGGAAAATGAAACTTGGTTTTCTGCTTTGCATGTTGGCAATAATAAAAAAACACGAGTGCATGTTGTATGTGTAGTGATGGATCAAGATAAAATGTGTGGGCACTGATGCACAAAAATATTGCTCCTATTATTATCTATACTCATGTAAGTATAGACATTAATCTCAACATATATAATTACGTATAGAAGAAAGTTGAAGAACATTTGCTCCTAGTCTGAAAGAGTGAATGTTTGGAGTGAATCGTTTTCTTTCCTGCTTCCACCCTTAGGTGAAACCTTAGGAGTTGTGGCGCCAGCGCCGATCTACCTCCCCCCAGGCAAGATCACGGGCCCCCTCTTCTCCCGTGAAACTATAGGAGCTGTGGAGACGTTTATAGGAGGCCGTTTCTCCTCATCTCTTCCTTGTAGAAGATATGTGGAGGAACGACCATCACCAATATTCGAAATACCACTGAGGGAGTGTCCACGATATATACAACCATTTGAGAGATGACAGTTGTTGAGAGCCTTGACGGACTGAAAGTCGGCTCAAATGCAGAGTACGTGATTCTTCTAGGTCTGACTTATGCTAGGTTTAGTCTGTGTCTTGACTTTGCAATTCAAATCCAATGTGTTTTTTCTTCATGTTAGGTCCGTGTGTTCACTAGCGGATGACAAAGATGGTCTCGTGGAGATTCTTAGTTAGGGAGATCTAGGCCCCCCACAGGATGGCTGCAGTGGCTGAGAGGGCGGCTGCCTACCACGATTCTCTCGTGCAGCGGTCGAGAGGGCGGTTGAAGTGGCAGGCGATGCCGAGAGGGCGGCTGCAACGGCACGGAGGGCGAAGTCCTACGCCGAGGGCACGGTTGCCTCTGCAGAGAGGACGGCTACAGCTGCCGAGATGGCTGAGTCATCCGCCAAGACCGCTTGACCATTAGTCGATACCTCGGCGGCTGCCCTTGTGGCGATCGAGACTGCAGCGCCCCCCTTGACGGACCTCATAGGTTAGCATGAATTAAATATAATTATTCTTTGTTATAAGATTTTTAGGTTATAATTGATTGTGACACTGGTTGGTTTGTACAATATAGTATGAGTTTGTTCGCTAAACATGACTTAAATTCAAATTAAATCTAAATGTTCAAATGGTATCAAAAGGTAGTATTGTTCAACAATGTAGCCATTAAGGATTTGTGTCTTGCTTTTAGTCTGATGGTGCTCCCTTTGTCAGAGATGTTCATGGAGAATGTATCCCGACTGTTGTCGTTGGGGTGGTTCCTTTATTTATTTTTCTTCCGCCACCGACCTTGCTAACAAGGAAGGTAGAGAAGGAACAACATGGTCGAAATACTAGCGAGGGAGTGTCCACCATATATACAACCATTTGAGGGATAAGAGTTGTAAGATATATTCCCAAAGGAAAGGTACCGATGGTTGTTGTAGGTGGTGATGTGTGTGAGCCTGTGGAGGGGATCGGCAGATCAACCATCACCAACAGACGACATTATGCTGCGACTACAAAATATGCATGTGGTTCAACCCCGAGTACATCATTACTCCTCCCCAGGTACCTATATATAGAATGATAAAAAGAGTTACAGTGAATGAACTAAATCGAAAAAAATGCACACATGCTCCCTACCTCCTCTCTAGTTCCCTCACTTCCTCACAATATAGTATGAGATACATAAGTAATTGATACGAGCACGGGCCATAAAGACCCTGGTACAAACAAAGTTACAACGAACTATTTGAATTCGTCATCTCTAACTCCCGCCCATTCCGCATTCCTTCAAATATGAATATAACTTTCTAAAAGCTGAACGAGTTAGCCATCATGAGATTCAAGAACCCACATGAGCTCGTGAAAACTCATGGCATGACCCTTATAATGTTACGGCCGCTTTGTCTCTCGACCGCCAAAAAAGAAGACCAAGAGATGCCACGAGAAAAAACTATTGATCTTTTAATTATCACGAAACAAAGTGTGTATTTAAGGTCGACAACCATTGACAGCGCGATCCTCGTTGTAGACCGATAACAATGTTAGCTGCTCACACAACCAAAATTTATTCAAAAGTAAAAAACCAAGCATCTCACTGAGGATGCAAAAATCTCATCACATCCAGCCACACCCGGTAAAGACTATATAGAGGTTTTCACCTCGGTGTGCAATATCTCAACACTGCTTAATGGGTCCAGCGACAGATGGTTATTAGGCTGACTAATGAAAAGTTTCAGATAGATGCCTTGTGACATTCTAAACTTAATTGATACGTAATTTTCTTATAAGAATATAAGCAATGCATACTGACCAATCTAGGTAAAGAATAAAAGGCTTCAATGAGATGAAGCCTTTGTTGCACCAAATGTTACCCAAGCTGAAACTTCAGCTAGATCAAGACGAAGCTTGGGACGTAGGGGATTGCATCAAAGTATGTGGCAGTTCGGCTTGGATATTCAACAAGCGTGCCTTCGTCGACGTTGTCATATCTTAGGTCTTTCATACAAATTGTATGGTTGACCGTGACACCTTTTCCAGGTTGAAAAGTGCAGCGGTGCAGATAATTACCAGAGGATCGGCACACGAGTACTCCATTACCCAACATAGCCACCGGATGAAGAGGTTGGGTCCAGTCAGAGAGGATGTTGTAGCACTTCTCCCATTGTGGAAGGTCCAAGTCGGTGCATATCCACATGTCAAGGGATCGATTCATTAACCCTACACTTGTGGTCAAGCACAGCACTTGCCTCAACTCAGATAAAGTGGATACCTCGTAGTCGTCCCATGACCAGCAAGGAGGTGGTGGAATGAGGCTGAATGTTTCTTCATCCAACCTGAACCACAGAAAACCCAATTGACCATTACGATCCTTTTGATCAACGGTACAGATCAAGGACCCCTTGAAGCAGATCGCCGCCGGCCGCCTCTTGACGTGAAACCACGGGGGTTTTGACACGGTCTCGTGCCAGCACCGGTCTGAGCTTCCAATCGTCAACACCTCTACACGCGGAGGCGTGAAGAAACGAACGACCTTGTAGGCGTCGGAGCGAGGGTCGCGCCCGAGACCGAACGCCTCGAGGTAGCTGAAGGACGTTGAATCGCCAAGGCGGCCCCAGGGTAATTCCACGACGCGGCGCATCACTGGGTTGAGCACCCACGCTGCGGACCGGGTTCCCACGAGCACCAGCCCGTCGCAATGCGCAAGGTCGTGCGCCTCGAGAAAATTTGGAAACAGAGGTTCCGGCATTGGGTACAGGAGGGCCGTCGCGGTGCCGTAGGCATGGTCCTCCTCCCACTGGTAGAGGCCGGTGAGGCTACCGTTGAAATTTTTGCCGATCGCATGGATCCGCGGGGCGATGAGCAGGCACGGGTCGTCGGTCCTGTGCCGGCGAAGGTGCGTGCACTGGAAGGATGGATCATTCCGTTAGCCTAGCACTTGATCGTTTAGTATGTTGCTATTGCTTTCTTCATGACTTATACAAAGTTCCTACAACTATGAGATTATGCAACTCCCGTTTACCGGAGGAACACTTTGTGTGCTACCAAACGTCACAACGTAACTGGGTGATTATAAAGGAGTCTACAGGTGTCTCCGAAGGTACATGTTGAGTTGGCGTATTTCAAGATTAGAATTTGTCACTCCGATTGTCGGAGAGGTATCTCTGGGCCCTCTCGGTAATGCACATCACTATAAGCCTTGCAAGCAATGTGGCCAATGAGTTGGTTACAGAATGATGCATTACGTAACGAGTAAAGAGACTTGCCGATAACGAGGTTGAACTAGGTATTGGATACCGACGATCGAATCTCGGGCAAGTAACATACCGATGACAAAGGGAACAACGTATGTTGTTATGCGGTTTGACCGATAAAGATCTTCGTAGAATATGTAGAAGCCAATATGAGCATCCAGGTTCCGCTATTGGTTATTGACCGGAAACAGTTCTAGGACATGTCTACATAGTTCTCGAACCCGTAGGGTCCGCACGCTTAACGTTACGATGACAATTTTATTATGAGTTTATAAGTTTTGATGTACTGAAGGTTGTTCGGAGTCCCGGATATGATCACGGACATGACGAGGAGTCTCGAAATGGTCGAGACATAAAGATTGATATATTGGAAGCCTATATTTGGATATCGGAATCGTTCCGGGTGAAATCGGGATTTTACCGGAGTAGCGGGTGGTTAATGGGCCTACATGGACCCTGAGGGAGAAGAGGAGGGCCGGCCAGGGCAGGCCGTGCGCCCCCTCCCTCCCTAGTCCGAATAGGACAAGGAAGGGGGGGCGGCGCCCCCCTTTCCTCTTTACCCTTCCCCCTTTCCTTCTCCAACAAGGCAAGAGGAGGGAGTCCTACTCGCGGTGGGAGTAGGACTCCTCCAGGCGCACTCCTAGGGGGCCGGTGGCACCTCCCCCCTCCCTCCTTTATATACGGGGGCAGGGGGGCACCCCAAGACACACAGGTTGATCTTCGTGATCGTTCCTTAGCCGTGTGCGGTGCCCCCCTCCACCATATTCCACCTCGGTCATATTGTTGCGGTGCTTAGGGGAAGCCCTGCGTCGGTAGAACATCATCATCGTCACCACGCCGTCGTGCTGACGGAACTCATCCCCGACACCCTGCTGGATCGGAGTCCGGGGATCGTCATCGAGCTGAACGTGTGCTCAACTCGGAGGTGTCGTACGTTCGGTACTTGGGTCGGTCGGATCGTGAAGACGTACGACTACATCAACCGTGTTGTTCTAACGCTTCCGCTTTCGGTCTACGAGGGTACGTGGACTACACTCTCCCCTCTCGTTGCTATGCATCACCATGATCCTTGCGTGTGCGTAGGAATTTTTTTGAAATTACTACATTCCCCAACAGTGGTATCAGAGCCAGGTTTTATGCGTAGATGTCATATGCACGAGCAGAACACAAGTGAGTTGTGGGCGATACAAGTCATACTGCTTACCAGCATGCCATACTTTGGTTCAGCGGCATTGTGAGATGAAGCGGTCTGGACCGACATTACGCGTACGCTTACGTGAGACTGGTTTCACCGTTACGAGCACTCGTTGCTTAAAGGTGACTGGCGGGTGTCTGTCTCTCTCACTTTAGTTGAACCGAGTGTGGCTACGCCCGGTCCTTGCGAAGGTTAAAACAACACTAACTTGACGAACTATCGTTGTGGTTTTGATGCGTAGGTAAGAACGGTTCTTGCTCAGCCCGTAGCAGCCACGTAAAATTTGCAACAACAAAGTAGAGGACGTCTAACTTGTTTTTGCAGGGCATGTTGTGATGTGATATGGTCAAGACGTGATGCTATATTTTATTGTATGAGATGATCATGTTTTGTAACCGAGTTATCGGCAACTGGCAGGAGCCATATGGTTGTCGCTTTATTGTATGAAATGCAATGTAATTGCTTTACTTTATCACTAAACGGTAGCGATAGTCGTAGAAGCAATAGATGGCGTAACGACAACGATGCTGCGATGGAGATCAAGGAGTCACGCCGGTGACGATGGTGATCACGATAGTGCTTCGGAGATGGAGATCACAAGCACAAGATGATGATGGCCATATCATATCACTTATATTGATTGCATGTGATGTTTATCCTTTATGCATCTTATCTTTCTTTGATTGACGGTAGCATTTTAAGATGATCTCTCACTAATTATCAAGAAGTGTTCTCCTTGAGTATGCACCGTTGCGAAAGTTCTTCGTGCTGAGACACCACGTGATGATCGGGTGTGATAGGCTCTACGTTCAAATACAACGGGTGCAAAACAGTTGCACACGCGGAATACTCAGGTTACACTTGACGAGCCTAGCATATACAGATATGGCCTCGGAACACGGAGACCGAAAGGTCGAGCGTGAATCATATAGTAGATATGATCAACATAGTGATGTTCACCATTGAAAACTACTACATCTCACATGATGATCGGACATGGTTTAGTTGATTTGGATCACGTGATCACTTAGATGACTAGAGAGATGTCTGTCTAAGTGGGAGTTCTTAAGTAATATGATTAATTGAACTTAAATTTATCATGAACTTAGTCCTGGTAGTATTTTGCAAATTATGTTGTAGATCAATAGGTCGTGTTGTTGCTTTCATATGTTTATTTTGATATGTTCCTAGAGAAAACCGTGTTGAAAGATGTTAGTAGCAATGATGCGGATTGGATCCGTGATCTGAGGTTTATCCTCATTGTTGCACAGAAGAATTATGTCCTTGATGCACCGCTAGGTGACAAACCTATTGCAGGAGCAGATGCAGACGTTATGAACGTTTGGCTAGCTCAAAATGATGACTACTTGATAGTTTAGTGCACCATGCTTAAACGGCTTAGAATCGGGACTTCAAAGACGTTTTGAACGTCATGGACCATATGAGATGTTCCAGGAGTTGAAGTTAATATTTCCAGCAAATACCCGAGTTGAGAGATATGAAGTCTCCAACAAGTTCTATAGCTAAAAGATGGAGGAGAATCGCTCAACTAGTGAGCATGTGCTCAGATTGTCTGGGTACTTCAATCGCTTGAATCAAGTGGGAGTTAATCTTCCAGATAAGATAGTGATTGACAGAATTCTCTAGTCACCATCACTAAGTTAGTAGAACTTCGTGATGAACTATAGTATGCAAGGGATGACGAAAACGATTCCCGAGCTCTTCGTGATGTTGAAATCGACGAAGGTAGAAATCAAGAAAGAGCATCAAGTGTTGATGATTGACAAGACCACTAGTTTCAAGAAAAGGGCAAAGGGAAAGAAAGGGAAACTTCAAGTAAAATGGAAAACAAGTTGTCACTCCCGTGAAGAAGCCCAAAGTTGGACCAAAGCCTGAAACTGAGTGCTTACACTGCAAAGGAAATGGTCACTGGAAGCGGAAATGCCCTGAATATTTGGTGGATAAGAAGGATGGCAAAGTGAACAAGGGTATATTTGATATACAGGTTATTGATGTGTGCCTTACTAGTGTTTATAGTAGCCCCTGAGTATTTAATACTTGTTCGGTTGCTAAGACTAGTAACTCGAAACAGGAGTTACAGAATAAACAAAGACTAATTGAAGGGGAAGTGACGATGAGTGTTGGAAGTAGTTCCAAGGTTGATATGATCATCATCGCACACTCCCTGTACTTTTGGGATTAGTGTTAAACCTAATAAATGTTATTTGGCGTTTGCGTTGAGCATGAATATGATTTGATCATGTTTATTGTGATACGGTTATTCATTTAAAGTCAGAGAATAATTGTTGTTCTGTTTACATGAATGAAACCTTCAAATGGTCATACACCCAATGAAAATAGTTTGTTGGATCTCGATCGTAGTGATACACATATTCATAATATTAATGCCAAAAGATGCAAAGTTAATAATGATAGTGCAACTTATTTGTGGCACTGCCGTTTGGGTCATATCGGTGTAAAGCGCATGAAGAAACTCCATAAAGATGGATTTTCGGAATCACTTGCTTATGAATCATTTGATGCTTGCGAACCGTGCCTTTTGGGCAAGATGACTAAAACTCCGTTCTCCGGAACAATGGAACGAGCTACTGACTTATTGGAAATAATACATACCGATGTATGCGATCCGATGAGTGTTAAGGCTTGCGGCGTGTATCGTTATTTTCTGACCTTCACAGATGATTTGAGCAGATATGGGTATATCTACTTGATGAAACATAAGTCTGAAACATTTGAAAACTTCAAAGAATTGCAGAGTGAAGTGGAAAATCATCGTAACAAGAAAAATAATGTTTCTACGATCTGATCGTGGAGACGAATATTTGAGTTACGAGTTTGGTCTTCATTTGAAACAATGTGAAATAGTTTCGCAACTCACGCCACCTGGAACACCACAATGTAATGGTGTGTCCGAACGTCGTAATCGTACTTTACTAGATATGGTGCGACCTATGATGTCTCTTATCGGTTTACCACTATCATTTTGGGGTTATGCATTAGAGAGAGCTGCATTCACGTTTAATAGGGCACCATCTAAATCCGTTCAGACGACACCGTATGAAGTATGGTTTAGCAGTAAACCTAAGCTGTCGTTTCTTAAAGTTTGGAGTTGCGATGCTTATATGAAAAAGGTTTTCAACCTGATAAGCTCGAACGCAAATCGGAGAAGTGTGTCTTCATAGAATACCCAAAGGAAACTATTGGGTACACCTTCTATCACAGATCTGAAGGCAAAACATTCGTTGCTAAGAATGGATCCTTTCTAGAGAAGGAGTTTCTCTCGAAAGAAGTGAGTGGGAGGAAAGTAGAGCTTGATAAGGTTATTTGTACCTTCTCCCGAATTGGAAAGTAGTTCATCACAGAAATCAGTTCCAGTGATTCCTACACCAAATAGTGAGGAAGCTAATGATGATGATCTTTAGATCAAGTTACTACAAAACCTCGTAGGTCTTCCAAAGTATAGTCCGCACCAGAGTGGTACGGTAATCCTGTTCTGGAAGTCATGTTACTAGACCATGATGAACCTACGAACTATGAGGAAGCGATGATGAGCCCAGATTCCGCGAAATGGCTTGAGGCCATGAAATCTGAGATGGGATCCATGTATGAGAACAAAGTGTGGACTTTGGTGGAGTTGCCCGATGATCGGCAAGCCATATTGTATAAATGGATCTTCAAGAGGAAGACAGATGCTGATAGTAGTGTTACTATCCACAAAGCTCGACTTGTCGCAAAAAGGTTTTTGACAAGTTCAAGGTGTTGACTACAATGAGATTTTCTCAACTGTAGTGATGCTTAAGTCTGTCCGAATCATGTTAGCAATTGCCAAATATTATGAAATCTGGCAAATGGATATCAAAACTGCATTCCTTAATGGTTTTCTTAAGGAAGAGTTGTACATGATGCAACCAGAAGGTTTTGTCAATCCTAAAGGTGCTAACAAAATGTGCAAGCTCCAGCGATCCATCTATGGACTGGTGCAAGCATCTCAGAGTTGGAATATACGCTTTGATAAGTTGATCAAAGCATATAGTTTTATACAGACTTGCGGTGAAGCCTGTATTTACAATAAAGTGAGTGGGAGCACTACCGCCTTTCTAATAAATATATGTGAGTAACATATTATTGATCAGAAATGATGTAGAATTTTTCAGGAAAGCATAAAGGAGTATTTGAAAGGAGTTCTTTAAAAGAAAGACCCCAGTAAAGCCACTTACATATTGAGCATCAAAATCTATTGAGATAGATCAAGACGCTTGATAAGTTTTTCAATAAGTACATATCTTGTCAAGATTTTGAAGTAGTTCAAAATGGAACAGTCAAAGAAAGAGTTCTTGCCTATGCTGCAAAGGTGTGAAATTCATAAGACTCAAATCCCGACCACGATAGAAAATAGAAAAGAGAATGAAAGTCATTCCCTATGCCTCAGTAATAGGTTCTATAAAGTATGTTATGCTATGTACCAGACCTATTGTATACCTTGTTCTGACTTTGGTAAGGGAATGCAATAGTGATCTAGGAGTAGATCACTGGACATTGGTCAAGAATATCCTTAGTGAGGACTAAGGAAATATTTCTCGATTATGGAGGTGATAAAAGAGCCCGCCGTAAAGAGTTACATCGTTGCAAACTTTTTCACCGATCCAGATGACTCTAAGTCTCAATCTGGATATATATTGAAAGTGGGAGCAATTATCTAGAGTAGCTCCGTGCAGATCATTGTAGACATAGAATATTTGCAAAATACATATGGCTCTGAACGTGACAGACCCATTGACTAAGCTACTCTCACGAGCAAAACATGATCACACCTTAGTACTCTTTGGGTGTTAATCACATAGCGATGTGAACTAGATTATTAACTCTAGTAAACCCTTTGGGTGTTGGTCACATGACGATGTGAACTATGGGTGTTAATCATATACAGATATGGATATTGGTGTTAAATCACATGGCGGTGTGAACTAGATTATTGACTCTAGTGCAAGTGGGAGACTGAAGGAAATATGCCCTAGAGGCAATAATAAAGTTATTATTTATTTCCTTATTTCATGATAAATGTTTCTTATTCATGCTAGAATTGTATTAACCGGAAACATAATACATGTGTGAATACATAGACAAACATAGTGTCACTAGTATGCCTCTACTTGACTAGCTCGTGAATCAAAGATGGTTATGTTTCCTAACCATAGACATGTGTTGTCATTTGATTAACGGGATCACATCATTAGGAGAATGATGTGATTGACATGACCCATTCTGTTAGCCTAGCACTTGATCGTTTAGTATGTAGCTATTGCTTTCTTCATGACTTATACAAAGTTCCTACAACTATGAGATTATGCAACTCCCGTTTACCGGAGGAACACTTTGTCTGCTACCAAACATCACAACGTAACTGGGTGATTATAAAGGAGCTCTAAGGTGTCTCCGAAGGTACATGTTGAGTTGGCATATTTTGAGATTAAGATTTGTCACTCCGATTGTCGGAGAGGTATCTCTGGGCCCTCTCGGTAATGCACATCACTATAAGCCTTGCAAGCAATGTGGCCAATGAGTTGGTTACGGAATGATGCATTACGTAACAAGTAAAGATACTTGCCGATAATGAGATTGAACTAGGTATTGGATACCGACGATCGAATCTCGGGCAAGTAACATACCGATGACAAAGGGAACAACGTATGTTGTTATGCGGTTTGACCGATAAAGATCTTCGTAGAATATGTAGGAGACAATATGAGCATCCAAGTCCCGCTATTGGTTATTGACAGGAAACCGTTCTAGGTCATGTCTACATAGTTCTCGAACCCATAGGGTCCGCACGCTTAATGTTACGATGACAGTTTTATTATTAGTTTATAAGTTTTGATGTATCGAAGGTTGTCCGGAGTCCCGGATATGATCACGGACATGACGAGGAGTCTCGAAATGGTCGAGACATAAAGATTGATATATTGGAAGCCTATATTTGGATGTCGAAATCGTTCTGGGTGAAATCGGGATTTTACCGGAGTACCGGGGGTTTACCGGAACCCCCCGGGGGTTAATGGGCCTACATGGGCCATGAGGGAGAAGAGGAGGGCAGGCCGCGTGCCCCCTCCCCCTAGTCCTAATAGCACAAGGAAGGGGGGGGGGCGGCGCCCCCCTTTCCTCATTCCCCTTCCCCCTTTCCTTCTCCAACAAGGCAAGAGGAGGGAGTCCTACTCCCGGTGGGAGTAGGACTCCTCCAGGCGCACCCCTAGGGGGCCGGCCGCAACCCCCTCCCTCCTTTATATACGGGGCCAGGGGGGCACCCCAAGACACACAAGTTGATCTTCGTGATTGTTCCTTAGCCGTGTGCGGTGCCCCCTCCACCATATTCCACCTCGGTCATATCGTTGCGGTGCTTACGCGAAGCCCTGCGTCGGTAGAACATCATCATTGTCACCATGCCGTCGTGCTGACGGAACTCATCCCCGACACCCTGCTGGATCGGAGTCTAGGGATCGTCATCGAGCTGAACGTGTGCTGAACTCGGAGGTGTCGTACGTTCGATACTTGGATCGGTCGGATCGTGAAGACGTACGACTACATCAACCACATTGTTCTAACGCTTCCGCTTTCGGTCTATGAGGGTACGTGGACTACACTCTCCCCTCTCATTGCTATGCATCACCATGATCCTTGCGCGTGCGTAGGAATTTTTTTGAAATTACTACGTTCCCCAACATCAGCACCGCGGCCGAAGGGGGAGTCGGGGAGTGGGGACACCCGGCTCTTGGCGAGCACGTGCACCAACTCGACGTCAACTGCGGTGAGGAACACCCATGAAAGCACCCCCGCTCAGCCGCATCATGAGTTCCACCAGTCCAACGCGATCTGGGTCGATGAGGGAGATGCGGATGGAGACTTTAACTCTTTCTCTTGTGTTCATGATAGCGTAGGTGGGTCTCGGTCTTTGTGGCGGCTCTCCTGTCGCGATGGGTGGGAGAGCAGAGAAGGTGGTGCAAGCACCGACCGAGGGAAGGAGTGTGAGACGGATTTGCTGGGTAATGAGGGGTAGGTTAGCTATAGGTGCTGGTCTGGGGACGCGAAGAGTTCCATAGAGCAAACCTAGTCAGGTTAGTGGAGTAGGAGTCGAGTGGGAGAGGAGGAATCATGCAGCAGCAACACGACCTCCCACTTCAAGAAAGGGGAAGAAAACCGAAAGATAAAAATCGGTGAGGCTCAAATTGAAAAGAAAAATGGTTGGGGCATGGGCTAGCGTTGAAAAAATCGAAGGGGGGCTTCGATTGATGGGGAGGACTAATGAAACAAAATGACCTATGTATTCCCCTTTAAAAGGAGAGATTATTCAACATGGCGTGACAAAACAAATACATGGATCAACCCAAAGCCAGTTTCCTGATGACCTTTGTCGCTAGACCTACAAGCTTAATGATCTGCCCTGAGCTCACAACAATATACACCACCTAATCCGATGGGCTCGACAAGCTGACCCACCACGAGCCGAGAGCGCCAATCGGTCCAGCAGAACCTCAACGCGCACCGCATGCACACGTTGTAGCAGAACCGTTTTCTGTCGTCCCATCTTTAGGATGGATCAGCGCATTGACTGTGCCAGGCCGAAATGTCATCGAGGCCAACATGATGTTGGAGAACATTGCAGAAAATAAAATTTTTCCTACGGTTTCACCAAGATCCATCTATGAGTTATTTTAAGCAACGAGTCATGGGAGAGAGATTACATCTACATACCACTTGTAGATCGCGTGCGGAAGCGTTCAAGGGAACGGGGATAATGGAGTCGTACTCGCCGTGATCCAAATCACCGATGACCAAGTGCTGAACGGACAGCACCCCTGCGTTCAACACACGTACGGAGCAGATGTCGTCTCCTCCTTCTTGATCCAGCAAGGGGGAAGGAGAGGTTGAGGAAGATGGCTCCAGCAGCAGCACGACGGCGTGATGATGGTGGAGAGGTAGTACTCCGACAGGGCTTCGCCAAGCACTCGACGGAGGAGGAGAGGTGTTGGGGAGGGGAGGTGCTGCGCTTGGATCAGGTGTTCAGCCCTCCCCTCTCCCCTCTATTTATAGGGGAAGGGGGAAGGGGGCCGGCCCCCTCTAGATGAGATCTAGAGGGGGGGCGGCGGCCAGGGAGGGGGGCTTGCCCCCCAAGCAAGGGGGCGCCCCCACTAGGGTCCCCCCCCAACCCTAGGTGCATGGGCCCAAGGGGGGGGCGCCCAGCCCTCCAGGGGCTGGTTCCCTGCCCCTTGCGGCCCATGAGGCCATCCGAGAGGGGTGGCCCCTCCCGATGGACCCCCGGAACCCCTCTGGTGGCCCCGGTACAATACGGATATGCCCCTGAAACTTTCCGGTGTCCGTATGACAACTTCCCATATATAAATCTTCACCTCCGGACTAGTCCAGAACTCCTCGTGACCTCCAGGATCTCATCTGGGACTCCGAACAACATTCGGTAATCACATACAAGTCTTCCTAATAACCCTAGCGTCACCGAACATTAAGTGTGTGGACCCTACGGGTTCGGGAGACATGCAGACATGACCGAGACAGCTCCCCGATCAATAACCAACACCGGGATCTGGATACCCATGTTGGCTCCCACATGCTCCTCGATGATGTCATTGGATGAACCACGATGTCGAGGATTCAATCAACCCCGTATGCAATTCCCTTTGTCAATCGGTACGTTACTTGCCCGAGACTCGATCGTTGGTATCCCAATACCTCGTTCAGTCTCGTTACCGGCAAGTCACTTTACTCGTACCGTAATGCATGATCCCGTGACCAAACACTTGGTCACTTTGAGCTCATTATGATGATGCATTACCGAGTGGGCCCAGAGATACCTCTCCGTCATACGGAGTGACAAATCCCAGTCTCGATCTGTGTCAACCCAACAGACACTTTCGGAGATACCTGTAGTGCACCTTTATAGTCACCCAGTTACGTTGTGACGTTTGGTACACCCAAAGTACTCCTACGGTATCCGGGAGTTACACGATCTCATGGTCTAAGGAAGAGATACTTGACATTTGAAAAGCTCTAGCAAAACGAACTACACGATCTTGTGCTATGCTTAGGATTGGGTCTTGTCCATCACATCATTCTCCTAATGATGTGATCCCATTGTCAATGACATCTAATGTCCATAGTCAGGAAACCATGACTATCTGTTGACCAACGAGCTAGTCAACTAGAGGCTTACTAGGGACGTATTTGGTCTAAGTATTCACACGTGTATTACGATTTCCGGATAATACAATTATAGCATGAATAAAAGACAATTATCATGAACAAGGAAATATAATAATAATCCTTTTATTATTGCCTCCAGGGCATATTTCCAACAGTCTCCCACTTGCACTAGAGTCAATAATCTAGTTACATTGTGATGAATCGAACACCCATAGAGTTCTGGTGTTGATCATGTTTTGCTCGCGAGAGAGGTTTAGTCAATGGATCTGCGACATTCAGATCCGTATGTACTTTGCAAATATCTATGTCTCCATCTTGAACATTTTCACGGATGGAGTTGAAGCGATGCTTGATGTGCCTGGTCTTCTTGTGAAACCTGGGCTCCTTGGCAAGGGCAATAGCTCCAGTGTTGTCACAGAAGAGTTTGATCGGCCCCGACGCATTGGGTATGACTCCTAGGTCGGTGATGAACTCCTTCACCCAAATAGCTTCATGCGCTGCCTCCGAGGCTGCCATGTACTCCGCTTCACATGTAGATCCCGCCACGACGCTCTGCTTGCAGCTGCACCAGCTTACTGCCCCACCATTCAACATATACACGTATCCGGTTTGTGACTTAGAGTCATCCAGATCTGTGTCGAAGCTAGCATCGACGTAATCCTTTACGGCGAGCACTTCATCACCTCCATAAACGAGAAACATGTCCTTTGTCCTTTTCAGGTACTTCAGGATATTCTTGACCGCTGTCCAGTGTTCCTTGCCGGGATTACTTTGGTACCTTCCTACCAAACTTATGGCAAGGTTTACATCAGGTCTGGTACACAGCATGGCATACATAATAGATCCTATGGCTAAAGCATAGGGGATGACACTCATCTCTTCTTTATCTTTTGCCGTGGTCGGGCATTGAGCCGAGCTCAATCTCACACCTTGCAGTACAGGCAAGAACCCTTTCTTGGACTGATCCATTTTGAACTTCTTCAAAATCTTATCAAGGTATGTGCTTTGTGAAAGACCTATGAGGCGTCTCGATCTATCCCTATAGATCTTGATGCCTAATATGTAAGCAGCTTCTCCAAGGTCCTTCATTGAAAAACACTTATTCAAGTAGGCCTTAATGTTGTCCAAAAGTTCTATATCATTTCCCATCAAAAGTATGTCATCTACATATAATATGAGAAATGCTACAGAGCTCCCACTCACTTCTTGTAAACGCAGGTTTCTCCATAAGTCTGCATAAACCCAAACGCTTTGATCATCTCATCAAAGCGAATGTTCCAACTCCGAGATGCTTGCACCAGCCCATAAATGGATCGCTGGAGCTTGCATACTTTGTTAGCATTCTTAGGATCGACAAAACCCTCTGGCTGCATCATATATAGTTCTTCCTTAAGATGCCCGTTAAGGAATGTCGTTTTGACGTCCATCTACCATATCTCATAATCATAGTATGCGGCAATTGCTAACATGATTCGGACGGACTTAAGCTTCGCTACGGGAGAGAATGTCTCATCGTAGTCAACCCTTTGAACTTGTCGATAACCCTTAGCGACAAGTCAAGCTTTATAGACGGTAATATTACCATCCGCGTCCGTCTTCTTCTTAAAGATTCATTTGTTTTCTATCGCTCGCCGATCATCGGGCAAGTCTGTCAAAGTCCATACTTTGTTTTCATACATGGATTCTATCTCGGATTGCATGGCTTCAAGCCATTTGTTGGAATCTGGGCCCGCCATCGCTTCTTCATAGTTCGAAGGTTCACCGTTGTCTAACAACATGATTTCCAGGACAGGGTTGCCATACCACTCTGGTGTGGAACATGTCCTTGTGGACCTACGAGGTTCTGTAGCAACTTAATCCGAAGTACCTTGATCATCATCATTAATTTCCTCTCCAGTTGATGTAGGCACCACATGAACATTTTCCTGAGCTGTACTACTTTCCGGTTCAAGAGGTAGTACTTCATCGAGTTCTACTTTCCTCCCACTTACTTCTTTCGAGAGAAACTCTTTTTCCAGAAAGGATCCATTCTTGGCAACAAAGGTCTTGCCCTCAGATCTTAAGTAGAAGGTATACCCAATGGTTTCCTTACGGTATCCTATGAAGACGCATTTTTCCGACTTGGGTTCGAGCTTTTCAGGTTGTAATTTCTTGACATAAGCATCGCATCCCCAAACTTTTAGAAACGACAGCTTAGGTTTCTTCCCAAACCATAATTCATACGGTGTCGTCTCAACGGATTTAGACGGTGCCCTATTTAAAGTGAATGTAGCTGTCTCTAGAGCGTATCCCCAAAATGATGGCAGTAAATCGGTAAGAGACATCATAGATCACACCATATCCAATAGAGTGCGATTACGACGTTCGGACACACCGTTACGCTGAGGTGTTCCAGGCGGCGTGAGTTGTGAAACGATTCCACATTTCCTTAAGTGTGTACCAAATTCGTGACTTAAGTATTCTCCTCCACGATCTGATCGTAGGAACTTTATCTTTCGGTCACGTTGATTCTCTACCTCATTCTGAAATTCCTTGAACTTTTCAAAGGTCTCAGACTTGTGTTTCATTAAGTAGACATACCCATATCTACTCAAGTCATCAGTGAGAGTGAGAACATAACGATATCCTCCGCGAGCCTCAACGCTCATTGGACCGCACACATCGGTATGTATGATTTCCAATAAGTTGGTTGCTCGCTCCATTGTTCCGGAGAACGGAGTCTTGGTCATTTTGCCCATGAGGCATGGTTCGCACGTGTCAAATGATTCATAATCGGGAGACTCTAAAAGTCCATCAGCATGGAGCTTCTTCATGCGCTTGACACCAATGTGACCAAGGCGGCAGTGCCACAAGTATGTGGGACTATCATTATCAACTTTACATCTTTTGGTATTCACGCTATGAATATGTGTAACATTACGTTCGAGATTCATTAAGAATAAACCATTGACCATCGGGGCATGACCATAAAACATATCTCTCATATAAATAGAACAACCATTATTCTCGGATTTAAATGAGTAGCCATCTCGTATCAAACGAGATCGAGATACAATGTTCATGCTCAAACTTGGCACTAAATAACAATTATTGAAGTTCATAACTAATCCCGTAGGTAAATGTAGAGGTAGCGTGCCGACGGCGATCACATCGACCTTGGAACCATTCCCGACGCGCATCGTCACCTCGTCCTTCGCCAGTCTCCGCTTATTCTGCAGCTCCTGCTGTGAGTTACAAAGATGAGCAATGGCACCGGTATCAAATACCCAGGAGTTACTACGAGTACTGGTAAGATACACATCAATTACATGTATATCAAATATACCTTTAGTGTTGCCGGCCTTCTTGTCCGCTAAGTATTTGGGGCTGTTCTGCTTCCAGTGACCCTTCCCCTTGCAATAAAAGCACTCAGTCTCAGGCTTGGGTCCATTTTTTGACTTCTTCCCAGCAGTTGGCTTACCGGGCGTGGCAACATCTTTGCCGTCCTTCTTGAAGTTCTTCCTACCCTTGCCCTTTTAAAACTTAGTGGTCTTATTGACCATCAACACTTGATGTTCTTTCTTGATTTCAACCTCTGCTGACTTCAGCATGGAAAATACTTCAGGAATGGTCTTCACCATCCCCTGCATATTGTAGTTCAACACAAAGCTCTTATAGCTCGGTGGGAGCGACTGAAGGATTCTGTCAATGACCGCCTCGTCCGGGAGGTTGATCTCCAGCTGGGAAAGGCGGTTGTGCAACCCAGACATTTTGAGTATATGCTCACTGACAGAACTGTTTTCCTCCATCTTACAACTGTAGAACTTGTCGGAGACTTCATATCTCTCGACCCGGGCATGAGCTTGAAAAACCATTTTTAGCTCCTCGAACATCTCATATGCTCTGTGCTTCTCAAAACGCTTTTGGAGCCCCGGTTCTAAGCTGTACAGCATGCCGCACTGAACGAGGGAGTAATCATCAGCACGTGACTGCCAAACGTTCATAACGTCTTGGTTCTCTGGGATGGGTATTTCACCTAGCGGTTCATCTAGGACATATGCTTTCTTGCCTGCTATGAGGATGATCCTCAGGTTCTGGACCCTGTCCGAATAGTTGCTGCCATCATCTTTCAGCTTGGTTTTCTCTAGAAACGCGTTGAAGTTCATGTTGACATGAGCGTTGGCCATTTGATCTACAAGACATATTTTGCAAAAAATTTAGACTAAGTTCATGATAATTAAGTTCATCTAATCAAATTATTGAATTAACTCCCACTCAGATTGACATCCCTCTAGTCATCTAAGTGTTACACGATCCGAGTCGACTAGGCCGTGTCCGATCATCACGTGAGACGGACTAGTCATCATTGGTGAACATCTCCATGTTGATCGTATCTTCCATACGACTCATGTTCGACCTTTCGGTCTCTTGTGTTCCGAGGCCATGTCTGTACATGCTAGGTTCGTCAAGTTAACCCTAAGTGTTCTGCATGTGTAAATTTGTCTTACACCCGTTGTATGTGAACGTAAGGATCCATCACACCCGATCATCACGTGGTGCTTCGAAACCACGAACTTTAGCAACGGTGCACAGTTAGGGGGAACACTTTCTTGAAATTATTATAAGGGATCATCTTATTTACTACCGTCATTCTAAGTAAACAAGATGCATAAACATAATAAACATCACATGCAATTATATAAAGTAGTGACATGATATGGCCAATATCATATAGCTCCTTCGATCTCCATCTTCGGGGCTCCATGATCATCTTCGTCACCGGCATGACACCATGATCTCCATCATCATGATCTCCATCATCGTGTCTTCATGAAGTTGTCATGCCAACGACAACTTCTACTTCTATGGCTAACGCGTTTAGCAATAAAGTAAAGTAATTTACATGGCGTTCTTCAATGACACGCAGGTCATACAAAAATAAAGACAACTCCTATGGCTCCTGCCGGTTGTCATACTCATCGACATGCAAGTCGTGATTCCTATTACAAGAACATGATCTCATACATCACAATATATCAATCATCATCCATCACAACTTCTGGCCATATCACATCACATGACAATTGCTGCAAAAACAAGTTATACGTCCTCTAATTGTTGTTGCATCTTTTACGTCGCTGCAATTGGGTTCTAGCAAGAACGTTTTCTTACCTACAAATAACCACAACGTGATTTTGTCAACTTCTATTTACCCTTCATAAGGACCCTTTTCATTGAATCCGCTCCAACTAAAGTAGGAGAGACAGACACCCGCTAGCCACCTTATGCAACTAGTGCATGTCAGTCGGTGGAACCTGTCTCACGTAAGCGTACGTGTAAGGTCGGTCCGGGCCGCTTCATCTCACAATACCGCTGAAGCAAGAAAAGACTAGTAGCGGCAAGCAAGTTGACAAGATCTACGCCCACAAGAAAATTGTGTTCTACTCGTGCAATAGAGAACTACGCATAGACCTAGCTCATGATGCCACTGTTGGAGAACGTTGCAGAAAATAAAAATTTTCCTACGGTTTCACCAAGATCCATCTATGAGTTCATCTAAGCAACAAGTCATGGCAGAGAGATTGCATCTACATACCACTTGTAGATCGCGTGCGGAAGCGTTCAAGGGAACGGGGATGATGGAGTCGTACTCGCCGTGATCCAAATCACCGATGACCAAGTGCTGAACGGACAGCACCTCCGCATTCAACACACGTACGGAGCGGATGACGTCTCCTCCTTCTTGATCCAGCAAGGGGGAAGGAGAGGTTGAGGAAGATGGCTCCAGTAGCAGCACGACGGCGTGATGATGGTGGAGAGGCAGTACTCCGACAGGGCTTCGCCAAGCACTCGACGAAGGAGGAGAGGTGTTGGGGAGGGGAGGGGCTGCGCCTTGGATCAGGTGTTCAGCCCTCCCCTCGCCCCTCTATTTATAGGGGAAGGGGGAAGGGGGCGGCCCCCTCTAGATCTAGAGGGGGGGCGGCGGCCAGGGAGGGGGGCTTGCCCCCCAAGCAAGGGGGGCGCCCCCACTAGGGTTCCCCCCCCCAACCCTAGGCGCATGGGCCCAAGGGGGGGGCGCCCAGCCCTCCAGGGGCTGGTTCCCTGCCCCTTGCGGCCCATGAGGCCCTCCGAGAGGGGTGGCCCCTCTCGGTGGACCCCCGGAACCCCTCCGGTGGCCCCGGTACAATACCGATATGCCCCCGAAACTTTCCGGTGTCCGTATGACAAATTCCCATATATAAATCTTCACCTCCGGACCATTCCGGAACTCCTCGTGACGTCCAGGATCTCATCCGGGACTCCGAACAACATTCGGTAATCACATACAAGTCTTCCTAATAACCCTAGCGTCACCGAACCTTAAGTGTGTAGACCCTACGGGTTCGGGAGACATGCAGACATGACTGAGACGGCTCTCCGATCAATAACCAACAGCGGGATCTGGATACCCATGTTGGATCCCACATGCTCCTCGATGATGTCATCGGATGAACCACGATGTCGAGGATTCAATCAACCCCGTATGCAATTCCCTTTGTCAATCGGTGCGTTACTTGCCCGAGACTCGATCATCGGTATCCCAATACCTCGTTCAGTCTCGTTACCGGCAAGTCACTTTACTCGTACCGTAATGCATGATCCCGTGACCAAACACTTGGTCACTTTGAGCTCATTATGATGATGCATTACCGAGTGGGCCCAGAGATACCTCTCCGTCATACGGAGTGATAAATCCCAGCCTCGATCCGTGTCAACCCAACAGACACTTTCGGAGATACCTGTAGTGCACCTTTATAGTCACCCAGTTACGTTGTGACGTTTGGTACACCCAAAGTACTCCTACGGTATCTGGGAGTTACACGATCTCATGGTCTAAGGAAGAGATACTTGACATTTGAAAAGCTCTAGCAAAACGAACTACACGATCTTGTGCTATGCTTAGGATTGGGTCTTGTCCATCACATCATTCTCCTAATGATGTGATCCCATTGTCAATGACATCTAATGTCCATAGTCTGGAAACCATGACTATCTGTTGACCAACGAGCTAGTCAACTAGAGGCTTACTAGGGACGTATTTGGTCTAAGTATTCACACGTGTATTACGATTTCCGGATAATACAATTATAGCATGAATAAAAGACAATTATCATGAACAAGGAAATATAATAATAATCCTTTTATTATTGCCTCTAGGGCATATTTCCAACACATGATGCCAAACGGGGTCACTTCCCTCCTCATCTTCAGCCTCGACACTAGGCAGGAGATTATTACAGATATTTGGAAGATCATTTATTCCTAAATTATTCATTTCATTGTCATTCATAGGTTGGATAGAGGCAAGATTACAAATGATCTCAGAAGCTCTCTCTGCTTCCATGTCTAACAGATCATTAACGGATTTGACAACCTTGGTTTCAGTTGATCCCAAAGAATTGCCTAAGTCGTTTGCCTTATCAACAATATCATTCTCAGAGAAATGTAAAATTGAACAACTAATATCAAAGGACGTACCTGCAGTAGTCTCGGCATGGCGAAGCATGGCGGCCCTCTTGGCACGCGCTAGCTGCAGGTCATCCGCGTCCGGCTGTCCCTGGATCCGGTTGCTGACACACCTGCCAGCCGACACCGGATCCGCAATCCCGCCAAAAGCAATGAGCTCCTCCGTGGTCCTCTTGCAAAGGGTGTGGTCAGGACTCCCATGCCCCTCCCTTATCGTTGATGAAGGAGGGTAGGGTGTGGTGGAGTGAAACTCTGCTGCGAGTGTCAAGGGGGAGGAGGACCGTGAAGACGCCTGCTCACTGATCCCGACCCCTTGACCGCCCACCGGAACGGTCGACCCTCGGCCACCCTGCTCGGCGCAATACTGCGCAGGGGTAACGACACGGGGCTCCTCCCCGCATCTCACCCCCGGCTCGCCACCGTGGATGGAGTGATCCTGTGGGGGGGTTATAGCACGGGACTCCTTCCCGCACCTGACCCCCAACTTGACCGGAGACGTAGAAGAAAGAAGGACGCCATAGACCTCCTGTCCAAGCGCCCCTCCCGCCGACGAAAGGTCGGGCTCGCATGTCTGGGTGTGATGGGCATCCTGCCCGTGGCCCCCACAATCTGCGGCCTCCCCAAAAGAATCCACCATCGCGCCTGGAGTAGGCTCCACGATCGTCACATCATCGACTAGGCGTGGCACTGGTGGCAACTCAAGCTCTGTCGGGTCATCTGCCTCGACCCTGGTGCTCCATAACCTACTAGGAGCGGACCCCGGTGCAAATGAACCAAAGAGAAGCATGTTCATCAGAGTAGTGGACGGGGGTGCCTCTTTGGTAGAACTGGCTACCTTATCTGGCTGTGTGGCCGGCCCTTTGTCCGACTCCGTCATAGTATCATCGGGCCCCTTCTCCCGGTTCCCGGGTGCGCCGCCACCCTCGGTCGTATCCATGTCTTGTGTCCCATTTCCCTCCTCGGAAACTGCAGTATCCTCGATCTCAAGCTCTAGTACATAAGTGACTCC
This sequence comes from Triticum aestivum, assembly GCF_018294505.1. NCBI lineage: Eukaryota > Viridiplantae > Streptophyta > Magnoliopsida > Poales > Poaceae > Triticum > Triticum aestivum. Next base: position 838,865,242 of record NC_057801.1, on the reverse strand, counting down.
AGCATATGTCCATCTGACTATATCTGGTATATGCTCAATACTCGCAACTGTTGGGGAACGTAGTAATTTCAAAATTTTCCTACGCACACGCAAGATCATGGTGATGGCATAGCAACGAGAGGGGAGAGTGATGTCCACGTACCCTCATAGACCGTAAGCGGAAGCGTTATGACAACGCGGTTGATGTAGTCGTACGTCTTCACGATCTGACCGATCCAAGCACCGAACGTACGGCACCTCCGATTTCAGCACACGTTTAGCTCGATGACGATCCCCGGGCTCCGATCTAGCAAAGCTTCGGGGATGAGTTCCGTCAGCACGACGGCGTGGTGACGATGATGATGTTCTACCGGTGCAGGGCTTCGCCTAAACTGCACGACGATATGACCGAGGTGGAATATGGTGGAGGGGGACACCGCACACGGATAAGGAACGATCCGTAGATCAACTTGTGTGTCCTAGGGTGCCCCCCTGCCCCCGTATATAAAGGAGCAAGGGGGGAGGCCGGCCGGCCCTAGAGGGCGCGCCAGGAGGAGGAGTCCTCCTCCTAGTAGGAGTAGGACTCCCCCTTTCCTACTACTAGGAGGGGAAAGGAAGGGGGAGAGGGGGAAGGAAAGAGGGGGGCGCTGCCCCCCCCTCCTAGTCCAATTCGGACCAGAGGGAGAGGGGGCGCGCAGCCCACCCTGTTCGCCCCTCTCTCTTTCCACTAAGGCCCATGTGGCCCATTATCTCTCTCACGGGGGTTCCGGTAGACCTCCGGCACTCCGATTTTCTCCGAAAACATCCGGTGTCCGAATATAGTCGTCCAATATATCAATCTTTATGTCTCGACCATTTCGAGACTCCTCGTCATGTCCGTGATCACATTCGGGACTCCGAACAAACTTCGGTACATCAAAACTTATAAACTCATAATAAAACTGTCATCGTAACGTTAAGCGTGCGGACCCTACGGGTTCGAGAACTATGTAGACATGACCTAGAACTATTCTCGGTCAATAACCAATAGCGGAATCTGGATGCCCATATTGGTTCCTACCTATTCTACGAAGATCTTTATCGGTCAAACCGCATAACAACATACGTTGTTCCCTTTGTCATCGGTATGTTACTTGCCCGAGATTTGATCGTCGGTATCCAATACCTAGTTCAATCTCATTACCGGCAAGTCTCTTTACTCGTTACGTAATGCATCATTCCGTAACTAACTCATTAGCTACATTGCTTGCAAGGCTTATAGTGATGTGCATTACCGAGAGGGCCCAGAGATACCTCTCGGACAATCGGAGTGACAAAACCTAATCTCGAAATACGCCAAGTCAACATGTACCTTTGGAGACACCTGTAGTACTCCTTTATAGTCACCCAGTTACGTTGTGACGTTTGGTAGCACCCAAAGTGTTCCTTTGGTAAACGGGAGTTGCATAATCTCATAGTTACAGGAACATGTATAAGTCATGAAGAAAGCAATAGCAATATATTAAACGATCAAGTGCTAGGCTAACGGAAATGGGTCATGTCAATCACATCATTCTCCTAATGATGTGATCCCATTAATCAAATGACAACACATGCCTATGGTTAGGAAACATAACCATCTTTGATTAATGAGCTAGTCAACTAGAGGCATACTAGTGACTATATGTTTGTCTATGTATTCACACATGTATCATGTTTCCGGTTAATACAATTCTAGCATGAATAATAAACATTTATCATGATATGAGGAAATAAATAATAACTTTATTATTGCCTCTAGGGCATATTTCCTTCAGTCTCCCACTTGCACTAGAGTCAATAATCTAGATTACATAGTAATGATTCTAACACCCATGGAGTCTTGGTGTTGATCATGTTTTGCTCGTGAGAGAGGCTTAGTCAACGGGTCTGCAACATTCAGATCCGTATGTATCTTGCAAATCTCTATGTCTCCCACTTGGACTTGGACCCGAATGGAATTGAAGCGTCTCTTGATGTGCTTGGTCCTCTTGTGAAATCTGGATTCCTTTGCCAAGGCAATTGCACCAGTGTTGTCACAGAAGATCTTCATTGGTCCCGATGCACTAGGTATGACACCTAGATCGGAAATGAACTCCTTCATCCAGACTCCTTCATTTGCTGCTTCCGAAGCAGCTATGTACTCCGCTTCACATGTAGATCCTGCCACGACGCTTTGTTTAGAACTGCACCAACTTACAGCTCCACTGTTTAATAAAAACACGTATCCGGTTTGCGATTTAGAATCATCCGGATTAGTGTCAAAGCTTGCATCGACGTAACCATTTACGACTAGCTCTTTGTCACCTCCATATACGAGAAACATATCCTTAGTCCTTTTCAGGTATTTCAGGATGTTCTTGACCGCTGTCAAGTGATCCACTCCTGGATTACTTTGGTACCTTCCTGCCAAGCTTATTGCTAAGCATACATCAGGTCTGGTACATAGCATTGCATACATGATAGAGCCTATGGCTGAAGCATAGGGAACATCTTTCATTTTCTCTCTATCTTCTGCTGTGGTCGGGCATTGAGTTTGACTCAACTTCACACTTTGAAGCACGGGCAAGAACCCTTTCTTTGCCTGATCCATTTTGAACTTTTTCAAAATTTTATCAAGGTATGTGCTTTGTGAAAGTCCTATTAAGCGTCTTGATCTATCTCTATAAATCATGATGCCCAATATGTAAGCAGCTTCACCGAGGTCTTTCATTGAAAAACATTTATTCAAGTATCCCTTTATGCTATCCAGAAATTCTAGATCATTTCCAATTAATAATATGTCATCTACATATAATATCAGAAATGCTACAGAGCTCCCACTCACTTTCTTGTAAATACAGGCTTCTCCAAAAGTCTGTATAAAACCATATGCTTTGATCACACTATCAAAGCGTTTATTCCAACTCCGAGATGCTTGCACCAGTCCATAAATGGATCGCTGGAGCTTGCACACTTTGTTAGCACCTTTTGGATCAACAAAACCTTCTGGCTGCATCATATACAACTCTTCTTCCAGAAATCCATTCAAGAATGCAGTTTTGACATCCATTTGCCAAATTTCATAATCATGAAATGCAGCAATAGCTAACATGATTCGAACAGACTTAAGCATCGCTACGGGTGAGAAGGTCTCATCGTAGTCAACCCCTTGAACTTGTCGAAAACCTTTTGCAACAAGTCGAGCTTTATAGACAGTTACATTACCATCAACGTCAGTCTTCTTCTTAAAGATCCATTTATTCTCAATGGCTTGCCGATCATCGGGCAAGTCAACCAAAGTCCATACTTTGTTCTCATACATGGATGCCATCTCAGATTTCATGGCCTCTAGCCATTTTGCGGAATCTGGGCTCATCATCGCTTCCTCATAGTTCGTAGGTTCATCATGGTCAAGTCACATGACTTCCAGAATAGGATTACCGTACCACTCTGGTGTGGACCTTACTCTGGTAGACCTACGAGGTTCAGTAGAAGCTTGATCTGAAGTTTCATGATCAATATCATTAGCTTCCTCACTAATTGGTGTAGTTGTCACAGGAACCGGTTCTTGTGATGAGCTACTTTCCAATAAGGGAGCAAGTACAGTTACCTCATCAAGTTCTACTTTCCTCCCACTCACTTCTTTCGAGAGAAACTCCTTCTCTAGAAAAGATCCGATTTTAGCAACGAAAATCTTGCCCTCAGATCTGTGATAGAAGGTGTACCCAATAGTCTCTTTTGGGTATCCTATGAAGACACATTTCTCCTATTTGTGTTCGAGCTTATCTGGTTGAAGTTTCTTCACATAAGCATCGCAGCCCCAAACTTTAAGAAACGACAACTTTGGTTTCTTGCCAAACCACAGTTCATAAGGTGTCATCTTAACGGATTTTGATGGTGCCCTATTTAACGTGAATGCGGCCGTCTCTAAAGCATAACCCCAAAACGATAGCGGTAAATCAGTAAGAGACATCATAGATCGCACCATATCTGGTAAAGTACGATTACGACATTCGGACACACCATTTCGTTGTGTTGTTCCGGGTGGCGTGAGTTGCGAAACTATTCCGTATTGTTTCAAGTGTAGACCAAACTCGTAACTCAAATATTCTCCTCCACGATCAGATCGTAGAAACTTTATTTTCTTGTTACGATGATTTTCTACTTCACTCTGAAATTCTTTGAACTTTTCAAATGTTTCAGACTTGTGTTTCATTAAGTAGATATACCCATATCTGCTCAAATCATCTGTCAAGGTGAGAAAATAACGATACCCGCCGCGAGCCTCAACATTCATTGGACCACAAACATCAGTATGTATGATTTCCAACAAATCAGTTGCTCGCTCCATAGTTCCGGAGAACGGCGTTTTAGTCATCTTGCCCATGAGGCACGGTTCGCAAGTACCAAGTGATTCATAATCAAGTGATTCCAAAAGCCCATCGGTATGGAGTTTCTTCATGCGCTTTACACCGATATGACCTAAACGGCAGTGCCACAAATAAGTTGCACTATCATTATCAACTCTACATCTTTTGGTTTCGACACTATGAATATGTGTATCACTACTATCGAGATTCAATAAAAATAGACCACTCTTCAAGGGTGCATGACCATAAAAGATATTACTCATATAAATAGAACAACCATTATTCTCTGATTTAAATGAATAACCGTCTCGCATCAAACAAGATCCAGATATAATGTTCATGCTCAACGCTGGCACCAAATAACAATTATTTAGGTCTAAAACTAATCCCGATGGTAGATGTAAAGGTAGCGTGCCGACCGCGATCACATCGACTTTGGAACCATTTCCCACGCGCATCGTCACCTCGTCCTTAGCCAATCTTCGCTTAATCCATAGTCCCTGTTTCGAGTTGCAAATATTAGCAACAGAACCAGTATCAAATACCCAGGTACTACTGCGAGTATTAGTAAGGTACACATCAATAACATGTATATCACATATACCTTTGTTCACTTTGCCATCCTTCTTATCCGCCAAATACTTGGGGCAGTTCCGCTTCCAGAGTCTAGTCTGCTTGCAGTAAAGGCACTCAGTTTCAGGCTTAGGTCCAGACTTGGGTTTCTTCTCTTGAGCAGCAACTTGTTTGCTGTTCTTCTTGAAGTTCCCCTTTTTCTTGAAACTGGTGGTCTTGTTAACCATCAACACTTGATGCTCCTTCTTGATTTCTACCTCCGCGGCTGTTAGCATTGCGAAGAGCTCGGGAATAGTCTTGTCCATCCCTTGCATATTATAGTTCATCACGAAGCTCTTGTAGCTTGGTGGCAGTGATTGGAGAATTCTGTCAATGACACTATCATCAGGAAGATTAACTCCCAGTTAAATCAAGTGATTATTATACCCAGACATTTTGAGTATGTGTTCACTGACAGAACTATTCTCCTCCATCTTGTAGCTATAGAACTTATTGGAGACTTCATATCTCTCAATCGGGCATTTGCTTGAAATATTAACTTCAACTCCTGGAACATCTCATATGCTCCATGACGTTCAAAACGTCGTTGAAGACCCGGTTCTAAGCCGTAAAGCATGGCACATTGAACTATCGAGTAGTCATCAGCTTTGCTCTGCCAGACGTTCTTAACGTCATCAGTTGCATCAGCAGCAGGCCTGGCACCCAGCAGTGCTTCCAGGATGTAATTCTTCTATGCAGCAATGAGGATAATCCTCAGGTTATAGACCCAGTCCGTGTAATTGCTACCATCATCTTTCTACTTTGCTTTCTCAAGGAACGCATTAAAATTCAACGGAACAACAGCACGAGCCATCTATCTACAAACAAACATAGACAAGCAAAATACTATCAGGTACTAAGTTCATAATAAATTTAAGTTCAATTAATCATATTATTTAAGAACTACCACTTAGACAGACATCTCTCTAGTCATCTAAGTGATCACGTGATCCAAATCAACTAAACCATGTCCGATCATCACGTGAGATGGAGTAGTTTCAATGGTGAACATCACTATGTTGATCATATCTACTATATGATTCACGTTCGACCTTTCGGTATCCGTGTTCCAAGGCCATATCTGTATATGCTAGGCTCGTCAAGTATGACCTGAGTATTCCGCGTGTGCAACTGTTTTGCACCCGTTGTATTTGAATGTAGAGCCTATCACACCCGATCATCACGTGGTGTCTCAGCATGAAGAACTTTCGCAACGGTGCATACTCAGGTAGAACACTTCTTGATTATTAGTGAGAGATCATCTTAAAATGCTACCGTCAATCAAAGCAAGATAAGATGCATAAAGGATAAACATCACATGCAATCAATATAAGTGATATGATATGGCCATCATCATCTTGTGCTTGTGATCTCCATCTTCGAAGCACCGTCGTGATCACCATCGTCACCGGCGCGACACCTTGATCTCCATCATAGCACCATTGTCGCTACGCCATCTATTGCTTCTACGACTATCGCTACCGCTTAGTGATAAAGTAAAGCAATTACAGGGCGTTTGTATTTCATACAATAAAGCGACAACCATATGGCTCCTGCCAGTTGCTGATAACTCGGTTACAAAACATGATCATCTCATACAATAAAATATAGCATCACGTCTTGACCATATCACATTACAACATGCCCTGCAAAAACAAGTTAGACGTCCTCTACTTTGTTGTTGCAAATTTTACGTGGCTGCTACGGGCTGAGCAAGAACCGTTCTTACCTACGCATCAAAACCACAATGATAGTTCGTCAAGTTAGTGTTGTTTTAACCTTCGCAAGGACCAGGCGTAGCCACACTCGATTCAGCTAAAGTGAGAGAGACAGACACCCGCCAGCCACCTTTAAGCACGAGTGCTCGTAACGGTGAAACCAGTCTCACGTAACCGTATGCGTAATGTCGGTCCGGGCCGCTTCATCTCACAATACCGCCGAACCAAAGTATGACATGCTGGTAAGCAGTATGACTTGTATCGCCCACAACTCACTTGTGTTCTACTCATGCATATGACATCTACGCATAAAACCTGGCTCGGATGCCACTGTTGGGGAACGTAGTAATTTCAAAAATTTCCCACGCACACGCAAGATCATGGCGATGGCATAGCAACGAGAGGGGAGAGTAATGTCCACGTACCCTCGTAGACCGTAAGCGGAAGCGTTACGACAACGTGGTTGATGTAGTCGTACGTCTTCACGATCCGACCGATCCAAGCACCGAACATACGGCACCTCCGAGTTTAGCACACGTTCAGCTCGATGACGATCCCCGGGCTCCGATCCAGCAAAACTTCGGGGATGAGTTCCGTCAGCACGACGGCGTGGTGACGATGATGATGTTCTACCAGCGCAGGGCTTCGCCTAAACTCCGCGACGATATGACCGAGGTGGAATATGGTGGAGGGGGCATCGCACACGGCTAAGGAACGATCCGTAGATCAACTTGTGTGTCCTAGGGTGCCCCTGCCCCCGTATATAAAGGAGCAAGGGGGGAGGCCGGCCGGCCCTAGAGGGCGCGCCAGGAGGAGGAGTCCTCCTGCTAGTAGGAGTAGGACTCCCCCTTTCCTACTCCTACTAGGAGGGGAAAGGAAGGGGGAGAGGGGGAAGGAAAGAGGGGGGCGCCGCCCCCCCTCCTAGTCCAATTCGGACCAGAGGGAGAGGGGGCGCGCGGCCCACCCTGGCCGCCCCTCTCTCTTTCCACTAAGGCCCATGTGGCCCATTATCTCTCTCGGGGGGGGGGGGGTTCCGGTAACCCTCCAGCACTCCGGTTTTCTCCGAAAACATCCGGAACACTTCCGGTGTCCGAATATAGTCGTCCAATATATCAATCTTTATGTCTCGACCATTTTGAGACTCCTCGTCATGTCCGTGATCACATCCGGGACTCCGAACAAACTTCGGTACATCAAAACTTATAAACTCATAATAAAACTGTCATCGTAACGTTAAGCGTGCGGACCCTACGGGTTCGAGAACTATGTAGACATGACCTAGAACTATTCTCGGTCAAAAACCAATATTGGAACCTGGATGCCCATATTGGTTCCTACATATTCTACGAAGATCTTTATCGGTCAAACCGCATAACAACATATGTTGTTCCCTTTGTCATCGGTATGTTACTTGCTCGAGATTTGATCGTCGATATCCAATACCTAGTTCAATCTCGTGACCAGCAAGTTTCTTTACTCGTTACGTAATGCATCATTCCGTAACTAACTCATTAGCTACATTGCTTGCAAGGCTTATAATGATGTGCATTATCGAGAGGGCCCAGAGATACCTCTTCGACAATCGGAGCGACAAAACCTAATCTCGAAATACGCCAACTCAACATGTACCTTTGGAGACACCTGTAGTACTCCTTTATAGTCACCCAGTTACGTTGTGACGTTTGGTATCACCCAAAGTGTTCCTCCGGTAAACGGGAGTTGCATAATCTCATAGTTACAGGAACATGTATAAGTCATGAAGAAAGCAATAGCAATATACTAAACGATCAAGTGCTAGGCTAACGAAAATGGGTCATGTCAATCACATCATTCTCCTAATGATGTGATCCCATTAATCAAATGACAACACGTGCCTATGGTTAGGAAACATAACCATCTTTGATTAATGAGCTAGTCAAGTAGAGGCATACTAGTGACTATATGTTTGTCTATGTATTCACACATGTATCATGTTTCCGGTTAATACAATCCTAGCATGAATAATAAACATTTATCATGATATGAGGAAGTAAATAATAACTTTATTATTGCCTCTAGGGCATATTTCCTTCAGCAACACTGACCAAAAGCCTTGCAGGGTTATGTGCGTGTGTGAATGGCATGTCAACCTTTTATGTCTCACCGATCAACACACCCAAGCTCCAAGCAACCAGAAAATGTTTTACCAATTTAGGTGGCACGCCATAGAAGCGAACCCACACCTTCTCCAAAGGTGTACCCTCAGGTTCCTCCTGCTTCCACTCGTCGAAAGCGATAACAATGTTTGTGCTCGTCACTCTGCATAAACCCCACTTAAGAAAATGCATCTGATCCTCTTTAGTGGGAAAATCAACCTTATAAGACTGACCTTCTAACTGCTCCAGTTGCCACTGATAATTACCCGGTACTAACTCACGTAGCTGTCTGACGATCTGAGCCTCGGTCAACTGTCCATTAGTAACTCTAATAACTGCCGGGAAGGAACTCTTAACCATCTGCGGTAGAGGATCCACCTCTGGTGTCTCAAAAAACATCAACTCTTTACAGCAGACCCCAAAAATGTTAATGCCAGGCTTAGGAACGGAGAGAAGAGGGCATTCCCCGGTCACATGTTGGGAGCGAAGACAATAATCACAAAGCTCATTCGTACACTCTGCCACGAAGTGACCCGGTTCACCACATCTATAGCAAGGCAACTTTTTCTTCTTAATTGCCCACTTTGAGAGCTTTTCGCCCTCCGCTTTTTACGGTCCTTTATCAGACATACCGTCCCTAGATTTGGCACCTCCAGTAGACACCGGAACATGCACTGCTGCCAAAGCCCGAACCGCGTCCACTGCTGTCGCGGGTAACTTGGATGGGTCTCCCTCCACCTCAGCTGAATGCTCGAGCACCTCCTCCGAGGCCAAATCTGCAGCAGGTGGCGGTGGTGGTGGATAATGTCTAGGCGGCGGTGGTCGTCTCCCTCTCCCCCCGCGACGGTAGCCACCACGGAAACGATCCCTGGGTCCGGCAACACCTTCCACAAAATTACCGGGTGGACCTTGAAAATGTCCAGTGTCCTCAGCATTGTACCGGTTGTAACCACGGCCGCCACCGGATGAAGATCCACGGTGCAGTCCCTCACCATAAGCATCATATCTGTCATCTCCCCACTGACCGTAACGGTTGTAATTCCGACCATCTCTGCTAAAACCAGAGTAACCATCACTCCCTTGCACACCGCGACCCCTTCCCAGGGCCAGCGCCTTGGCTGCAGGTGGCTGCGCCACTTCCTCCGGCTGCCGCACGTTGGTTTTGGGCGCGTGGGTCGTCGGAAGTGCACATGAAGCAGCAGCCCCCGGTCGCGCGGATGCATGGGCGCCCCGACCAGTCCCGGCTCGGGGTTGCACTCCCGTTGCCTCGGTCCCCGCTGCCACCTGCGTTGGAGGGAGCAGACTGCCCCGTCCCCCCACCATCCGGCGTGGCACCGCAGCCAGCACCACCAGCCCGAGCGACTGGCGACGCCTCCTGACCGTCCGCTCCCGGCTGGGCGGCAATTGCCGGCAGAGCACCGCGACCAACTCCGGCTGAGGCCGAGGCCGCAGCGGTGGTAGGTGGCCCTCGCTTGGACGGCGCCAGACCACGACCCGCCATCCCGCCGGCGGTTGAGATCCTGCTCGCCCGTCCTGTCCCGAGCGAAGGAAAGCCAGAACAAGAAAATCTAGACTCGATCGTAGGCAGAACTGTCTGCGGCGATACATGCACGTACGTCCGCACCGGGCTGCGCGAGGCTTGGGCCTCTGGTTGGGCCTCGCCCGCACCAGGAGAACCCACGACCGTCGCAACATCCAAACCCGCATTCAGCTCAGGTCCACAGCCCAATAACGCATTCAAACGAGCCCGTCTGGCTGCTCAAACATCGTTTACCAATCTCGCCACCGGCGATCCTGGCGGCGGTGGTGGCCAGCAAAAATTGCCTTTCTTCTTCTTCCTTGTGACACGAGTCCAATTTTCCGGCAAAAAATCATAAAAAGTTACCGGGTCTCTCTTTACCTTGGGAAGCGCCCGATCCACGGCTTCATGGCTGCCTTGGAAGTCACAGGTTTTGAACGACGCCGATCACCTGTACTCGTGGAGACCGGCAATGGGTCGGCATCCGGTGAGGCCAACCGCATTCCGGTGACTGCCTTGACGATGGGGATGTGGCACTCCTCCTGATCTTCGTCGTCACTCTCCAAAAGCGCCCAAAAACGTCCACCCGGTCTCGCATGGATCACCGGTTCCATCAAATCGATCATCACCGGTGTCTTCGAACGTAAATCCAACTACACGCAATCGCCAACAACGACATCATAAACATCAAGTTTGAATTTAGAACCTACCTCAACGACGGCAATGACCGTGTCACGACGACGGCATCGAGCACGTCATCCACGACGTCACGACTGTATCGACACGGCATCAATACAGTGACGACCCTACACGGACACATGGTTCTGACAAACCTGATGTGTGCTCGATAGGCTTCCTCCGGTCTTGGCAAAACCGGTAGACTCATCGCCGACGGCACCCTCTGACGTCCGCACTAGTAGAAAACAGGGCATTTGTCCCGGTTCATGAGGGCCTTTTGTCTCGGTTTAAGAACCGAGACAAAAAGGTCGGTACTAATGCCCTCCCCTTTAGTCCCGGTTCTTACACAAACCGGGACAGATTTGCCTCCACGTGGCCACTACGGGCAGCCCAGGCAAGGGGGGCTTTGGTCCCGGTTGATGACATGAACCGGGACCAAAAGGCCTCCACGCGTCAGCAGCTGGCTGGAGCTGAGGTTTTTCTTTTTTTAAAAAAAAGTTGTTGGTTTAGGGGTTTTGGGGGTTAATTTAGGTTGTTATTAGTTAGCTAATAGAGAGAAGTGTCCTCTCTTATATTGTCCTTGGTTTACCAACGCTACTGCTATGTTCATTTCACCCGCTGATATATAATAACTCATGCTCGCATCATACAGCATCATATATAATAACAAGTCCTACTAATCATGCATCATCATACAACTTCTACTCGTTATTAATGACAAGTCATACGATCATCATCCTCATAGTCATCAAACCCAACCCTACATAATTGTTCTTAGCACATGATCATCAGTATCAGGTAGGACCTAAACACCCTTAAGGTAAAATAGCATAAAACAATATAGACCCTGACTCTCCATTATGAAGAATGGAGATCATCCTGTCTCCAATTCTTGCGCTTCGCTTCCTTTTGCTTCCAAGAAGCTCCTTACGACTGTCCATACATTATTTCCATTCTTTGATTGTCATGTCTCCACTTCTTTTAGAAATCCGGTATGGACAGTTGAGATTCGTAGGACGACCTGGTTGTATGTTCAACACATCAAGGCGACCGTGCGTATACATCAGATAAGGCACACAATCATTCGGGATTATCTGTTGAAAAACATAGTAATAACTTCGTAGTTAGCAATGATGTACTAGTTTTGAAGTATGCAAAAAGATGCACGGATGTCGTAATAGTAAAAAATCTTACCAGGGTATCTCCATAGAAGTTATCGTAGTTCAACACGTGCACTAGTGGCACGTATTGACCATAATATTGAGGAGTTCTATTGTAGATATTGTAATTCTCAAGATCAGTACAAAATGCGATCAGATGATTTTTCTCCTTATAAGTTAATTCGGAGCCATCGATGTAGTGGGTTTTGTCTACCATCTTCCGCACATTCTTTGAAGAATGAAAATAAGCTGTCAATGGAAATAAGCTGTCAACTATTTTGAAATAAATAATATAAATTACTTAATAACTATGTTTGAGAACCTCACATGTGGGAAGAATTGGAAGTGTATCCACAAGGACCCAAATGTCCATATTGTGTTGCTCGATTGTAGGATCACCAAGATCCATGGTGACAAGCATGCCCTCATCAAAACCATACATCTTGCAAAGTACTTCCTAATTTTTGCAATCAAAATGGGTTACACTCTTAGCATTGTACATATTTACTTCAAAATCCACACCATGATGGGTCCTTAGATGAATTTTTTTGGTTTCCATACTTTTATGGTCTTCAAAACCCATCCTCTCCAAGACATAGCGTCTTGCATAGCATGAGATAAGCTAGTCGAATTGGAAAAAATGAAAAATACACGTTAAAATAATTGAAGTTGTGCTTAATTACGAAAAAAACTATTGTCGTCGTTGCGTACCGTATGAACATCGAAGGTCTCCTCGAGCTTAATGTTGATGCGCCGATCTTCGTCCAGCTCAAGGAACCTGTCGCACATACCTCAGTCGTCATGGCACCAGTCGCACTCCCCCGTGCGGTTTTCGTCATTCGAGTACGACATTTTCGGCCTATGTTCATAATTCAAATATTAAACTTGTACAATTAAATATATGTACTAAAAAACCTAAATTAGATCATTATTATTAATCACGGGTTGACTATCGGTGATGGTAGCTCCTCCTTTTATTCTTGAGTGCATTATTACACCAAATTGTCTAGCACACGGGAATGAAGGAGAAGCTACCCCACGACGGCATGGATGATGGAGGGGGCTCCTAGATTTCTGCATAGAGTGCTCTTCAATTTTAGCATTCAAAGTAGGAGTACTTTTCCAATATGAGCATTCAATAAGCAAAACCAAATCGTAAAATAAAGTAGTATTCAAATTAGCATGCATTCAATTATAACCAAAAGTACATCATCTCTTGTGTCCGTACATCATCGAATATTATCACTAATTAATACTCCTCGAATACTATCATACATATAGCATCGCTAATACAGCTAGAACCGTAGCGCCCGACGGGTATCGTCGCGGGCGGTAGACACCCAAAGATAAGGAACCATCACAGGATCATAGCTCCAGTGAGATCCCTGAAGAACCTGCCAGGTATTGTCGAATCTGCCCTCCAACGCAACCATGTAGCGACGGACGTGCTCGTCCTCCTCGCTGACACGGTGACGTACCACCTCCGCGGTGTCCGAAAGCCTCGGCACCGTCACTGGCCCACGCGACCGCCACCAAACAAGGATCGGGTCAACAACGGGCTGCCTCCTAACCAACCTACGTCCCCGGAAGGTAGCACCTCCCAATACCAGCCCGGCGGAGCCCAGTTCCGGACATGGCCCTGATCAAGCAGGGCTCTCTCGAGGATTGTCCACTCGGCGTCGCCGGGGCGAAGTAGAGTCGCCGTGATCCTGGCCGTGGGCCTGGGCCCAGCCACATGAGCGGCGGCGATTGAGATGCTGTAGACAAGAGTTGCGCCGTCGCCATAGATGAGTCTGTGGGGATCGATTTCCTCCCACCACAGGCTGAGGGATTGCCGGAACAGATGCAGGTGTGCGGCGGCTCAGGTGAGAGGGTCATGGAGACTAGGGCAGAGGCCCTCGATGGTCAGACACCGGAGGACAGTGCCGCTGTAGCTGGTCACCCAGTTCCCCGAGGCCGGCTCGGACAGCAGCGGCTGCGAGCGGTAGTTGGAGCCGGAGAGGATGCATCTCATCTCAAGGCGCGTGGTGTCTTGGTGATTTACTGCCGCGACGAGCCAGGGTAGAAACTGGGTCGTGGCCGTCGCCGTCCGGGAGTCCCGCCACGGCTTACAAACGGCGTGGAAGCGGGCGAGATCTGGCTGTAGATCAGACCAACCTGTTGCGTTCATGGCGGCGTGATCCGGTAGCACGCAGGACGAGCCAGTTATAATAATCCGCCTAAACACACGGAACACATTATATAAACGCCCATTAAATTTGACAAAGGAACCGACCGTTTTATGAGTCCCATACTGAGCGTTCTCATGCTTTGGTTGTTCCACCCTGCATGTTGATTTCTACTGGGTTGAACCAAAGTAGCAGCCACACAAGTCACAACGCTACAACACCGAAACCAAACGGAAAGACCGTTCCTTCCAACTGTCGTTCTTAATCTTTGGGATTGTGTGCGGTTCCTTAGAGCAACTCTAGGTATAAATCAATATTGCAAAATCATTTTAGGGCTCCAAGGTGCCGTAGAACAGATCCGCTATAGTTCATACTATAAATTTAAAAACAAGTTCGCGCTACAAATTTCACCACACAATCGGAGTTCATACGTAGTATCATGTCCTGGGTGTGTGCGTGTGTTGCGGTGGCGTGGCGTGTGTTTGTACTGGGTGCTTGTGGTTTGGTGCTTTATACATAAAGTGGGACGAAAGCCTTTTTCAGTAAAAATATACTCCCTCCGTCCCGAAATTCATGTCGTGATGGAGATTTTGCAATTCAGTCCTCAGCCTTTTCCCGACCGAACCTGAAGTCCCTCTCTGCGGTCGCTCGCTCGCTCTCATCCTCCTTCCTCTCCGATGGACGCCGCCTGCTCCTTCCTCGCCTCCGCCCCATGCCACCTCTTCCCCCTCCCAACCCCCTGCCGCCCCACACTGCCGCCGTTTTGCTTCCCCCACGGAGCTTGTTATCTACTTTCCTTCATCTATTTCTTTACCATGGTTGTGAGTCTTCCTCTGGCCTCGTCCTCAGCATCGCCTTCTCCTTCTTTGAGCTCCCTTTCCACATGGAGGTGCGATCGGAGGACTAGATTGGCTAACCAAAAATAGAAGAACAAGTAATCAAGATCTTCAAATATACTTTGTGTGTGTGTGTGAGGTGACCTAGACAATCAATCAATTGTGTAAAGCAGTGGAAGCAACACTTAATCAGTCTAGCTAATTGAAAGTTCATTAGTTTCACCAATCAAACCACAAAGAGTTTGCTGTTTTTTCTGAACTCTTCCGTAAGTTTAATGTTTCAGAAGTTGAAACTTACAATAATACTTTACTATACATACTATAATGATTCATGGCTTGGTTTCTTACATTTTCGAGTGATTTTAAGTGACACACAAAGCGCATAACCTTCCCTAGTTGTAGGCACTGGCGAGAGGCATGACAATAGACCAAATTAGGGTCTCCCCATTCAGGCAAGTGTGGTTGCATTGGTGAGCTAGCTTGAATCGGTGAAACCATGACTCGATCAACAACTTGTTCAAGTTGGAAAAATACGCTTCCACTCAGAGAGAGAGAGAGAGAGAGAGAGAGAGAGAGAGAGAGAGAGAGAGAGAGAGAGAGAGAGATTACCTGCCCCCCGCTGATGGTGCCCGATACCAATCCTGGAGATTACCTGCCCGACGATGCACAGTTTGATATAATGGAGGTGGACGAAGCCTCTCATCAAACCTGGTCATCCTCCTCTAACAACGATGATGCGAAGATTCCATGATTGGTACATGGACACCTGCAGCAAGTCTGGGAAGGATACTTTGATGCTGAGAGTTAAAGAAGGGCACGACCTCGTTGGAGTTTATCTGTTGCCTGTTCCATATGAGGAGTTCTTCCAGTTTTTCAATCCAAAGGCCCTCGATAAAACAATCATCACTTGCTACTGTCTTTAAGTACTACTTTTGTAATTAAGTCTCTATATATAGTTTATCTCTTTCATTGCATGTATATATAATTATCCTCACTATATTATGCATGCTATTTTAAAAGTAGCATATTGAAAAGATCATGCTATTTTTAAAATAAGCATGCTATTTTTAAAAGTAGCATGATATTTTTGAAAATAGCATGCTATTTTAAAAGTAGCATATTGAAAAAAGCATTATATTTTTAAAAGTAGCATGCTATTTTTAAAATTAGCATGATATTTTTGAAATCAGCATGTTATTTTGAAAGTAGCATATTGAAAAGAGCATTATAATTTTAAAAGTAGCATGCTATTTTTGAAATCATATTTTTAGAATCAGCATGCTATTTTTAAAATCAGCATGCTATTTTTAAAATAGCATGGTATTTTAAAAACAGTATATTCAAAGCAGCATGCTATTTTTAAATCCGCATATTCATTCTATTTGATTTTCAATTGAACATGCTTTTTTCAAATGAGCATGCTATTTTTGAAATATCAATATGTTATTTTCTATTTGAAAATAAACGATTTTCAAGGTTATTTGAAAACGAGGTTACTATTAAAGTTCTATTTTCTTATATATATAAATTTCTAGTTTCTATTTTATATTTCAAGTATGAAATTTGACTACACTTGAACAAATTTCAGCAATATATTACGTAAAAAAAAGAAAAAAAATACAGAAAACCAATTTCACTAAAAATGCATTGTTTCATCGATGTTGATAAATCATAACTAGCCTACCATGTCGTCCCGTCCATAATAAAATGAGGGTGTACCAAGCAAATGAGCAATTCAGAAAAATAGTGGCAGTCCATCAATAGGTCTAATACATTAGAAACAAGGTGGATCACGGCATGGAAAAGTGTCTACTTTAGTTTGTTCTCAATTTTTCGACCCCAGAAATCCTTTTGTTTTCTCTGTTTGACCCTGTGCATCTAAACATCCTGTCTCTACTTCACTATAGCTCTCCTGCATGAAACAACATTTGTTAATAAGATAGCAAAGAAGATTTGAGCATGTACAGTACACTATAACAGAAAAGACACTAACTTCACTGATTTTCTCGTCATAGCTACAGAAACTAACTTGACAGCTCTTATTCGCCAAGCCTGTGGTACATTCCTAGCAGACCTTTTTGTCTTCATCACCCCTTTGGCCTGTTCTTTAACGCCCTTCCTAAAGTCTTTCCTGGAAAAGTTAACAAACGTCAACATAGTACTAGCAAATACCTGACTTCTAGAGCGGACATGTAAGTACAGACACTAACTTCACTGGTTTTCCTCACGCACCCTTGTCATCGTTCTTTTTCTTCCTCCCAGCATTGACATTTGGAGCGCCCTTGTGTTTCCTGCAAAAAATGAAATAGATGAATCTGCAGCCAGCATTCGAAAACATGTTTAAGTACGCACAATTGTGCTGATGCCCACTTGTTTGGTTTTGCATAATCCTCTTCTGCAACCTCCAATGGTCTCTTCCTAGCCCTCCACAGCCCACCATCTTCTGCATCTGAATCTTCCTCTTCTTCCGCATCTGAATCTCCCTCTTCTTCTGCATATGAATCTCCCTCTTCTTCTGCATCTGAATCTTCCTCTTCTTCTGTACCTGAATCTTCCTCTTCTTCTGTTTCTGCCTCTGTCTCTTCTTCTGTATCTGCCTCTGTCTCTTCTTCTATATCTGACTCTATCTCTTATTTTTAATTCTTCCTCCTTGTGCTATTTGATTGCCCCGATTTGTTTCTGCGTAAATTGAACATAAACATGTGAACACTCTCTGGTAGAACATATTAACACTGTAAGCATGTATGGAAATGAACTATGAGATTAACATGTGCACTAACTTTGTTGCTTTATTTGAATCTTCCTCTTCTTCTGTATCTGAATCTGTGTCTTCTTCTGTCTCTGAGTCTTTCTCTTTTTGCTTCTTCCTCCTTGTGACCTTTGATTTCCCCGATTTGTTCCTGAGTAAATTGAAGAAAAAGAGAGAACATATTAACATTGTAAGCATGTATGGAAATGAATAATGAGATAAACATGTGCAGTAACTTTGTTGTTTTTTTCCTTCTCATCCGCTTGCGCCTGGATTTAATCCTCTTGTTCGATTCTTCGGTAGTTGGTCTCCCTTTTGGAACTATTTTGATTGGATTTTCCACGTCATCAGTGCAGCATTCGCGAGCAGCAAAGAATTATGCCGACAAAGGAACAAACAATTAATGGCCTTCATCGAAATCAGGTTTTTCTCCATCAACCAATATACTCCGCAGGAGCTCCATCACCTGTTCTGACTGTGAAATGCTAGCTGCGGCTATGAATAAAGCGTCACTAGCCATGTTGCGTAGTTGATGATACTTATTCATGTGATCAGACCATACATGAGTATTCGCAGTCCTCGAAGAAGGGAACGCTGGCTTGGCATGCATTGTCCATCTTTTCTTGACAAATTTTTTTGGAAATGTGCGTACACCAAGATGATCCAGAACGCAGAATATATGTGCGCATGGGTAATCCTGACTTTCCAACTTTTTACATTTACAAGCTGCATAATCCAGTCTTGCTCATGTAAACAGACAAGTCACGTGATATATAAAATCCACAGGCTTAGCATCCACGCCTTGTGCATCCAACTTTTTTGCATCCAACTCCTCACTGTCCTTACCTTCCAAGTCATTGGGATCCTTAGCATCTAGGTTTTTGGCATGCAAGTCCACACCATCCTTGCCTTCCAAGTCATTGGGATCCTCAGCATCCATGTTTTTTGCATGCAATTCCTCAGCATCCTTACCTTCCAAGTCATTGTGATCCTCAGCATCCAAGTTTTTTGCATGCAAGTCCTCAGCATCCTCACCTTGCAAGTCATTGGGACCGTCAGCATCCAATTTTTTTGCATGCAAGTCCTCAGCATCCTTACCTTCCTTACCTTGCAATTCTGTAGCATCCCTGCCATATGGGACTTTATCATATGGGCCTTTGCACAAAACTCCAAACACGACCAAACCGTCACATGCTACCTGGTCCGTGACCTGCCAATTTGTCCCTTCGACAATCTGACGCATTACCTTTGGAAACATCACAGTTGTATAAATATAAGAGGCAGCAATCTCCGGAGGGTGTGCATTCAGCTTAGTGAAGGGTATCGTATGTGTTGCTACTGTGTCTAATGCTGCAACAAATCAACAAGCTGCATCTTCCTGTTCAGGTGCACATGAAGCCTTGAGTTGAGAGACTCGCTCCTCTGATTACTCATCATGCCTAGGAAATACTTTGTATATGCAGCAGCCCATTTGTGTCGCAGCTCGTACATCCTGTTAACCCATGATGAACTCTTTCCCGCTGGTTTTATTTTGAACCGAACCTTATAAGCCTCCCATCTTTTCTCAAACTCATCAACATCCCAACGACGGTAAATGAATTCCCTAAATTCCTCAAGCTTTTTCTTGCGGAGGTGAACCACCATATTCTCCTCGATATGCCACGTGCACAAACGACGATCTGTTCCAGTCTAGACAGTAGCTATTGCTTTAGCCATTGAACCGTCCCCATCGGTGATTGCTAAAATGGGTGCCCTCTGGGACATTGCCTCCAAAAATACATGAAGAAGCCACTGGTATGATGCAACTGTCTCGTCTGACACTAGACCGACCCCAAACAAAACTGTGTTGTGGTGATGGTTTAGACCAACAAATGGAACAAATGGAAGCCTGTACTTGTTAGACCGGTATGTACTGTCGAACACCACACTACCACCAAAGGCAACATAGTCAATCCGGGATTGTGAATCAGCCCAGAATATGTTCCTCAAATGGCCTTCTTTGTCTTTTGTGTATTTGAAAAAAATTCCGAGTTTGCTTTTTCTGTGCAATCATATAGGTAAGCAAATATCTAGCGTCACTGCCTTCTATCTTGCGCTTCTTATGGATTGAAACATGGTTGTATAGGTCTCGATCTATAAATCCAAGCTTGTCGAGTCCTCTGGCATTCTTCTCCATTACATTCATAATCTGATTTGTTCGAAGTCCACCAACAGCATACTCGATGACATCGGCCTTTTGTGCATCAGTCATTCTACGATGAGCCGATAAGTAGGGAGTCAGGTCAGCAGTGACAAACAGATGGTTATGTTTGTCCACAAAATTCTTGACGAACCAGAGGCCACTCCTATCTTGTAGCTCAGCCTGAAAAAGAGCGGGACACCCACACTGAGAAAGACCCCTCGGTGTTCTTTTTCTATCATCTTTGTTAAAGTGCTTAAGGGCCCGCCATCCTTGTTTGCAACACTTGTATGTCCTTCTGTATGCATTTTGTTTCGGACCCGGACCCCTGTACTTCAGATAATCCTTTCTAACACCAAACCCTTTTTTTTCTCGCATAGCCTACGTAGAACATGTAGGCTTCTTCCTCAGTCCTGAAAGTCTTCTTCACAATCTCTATGTATTCCATACACTCATTGAGATCTGAACCAGCCATGCCTTTAATATCAATTCGTTTACCTTGCATGTGTACATCATCCAGGTCTATGACATCCTTGCCTGCATCCTCATTATCGTTATCATCCGTGCGCATACCATCCATTCCTTTGCCTTCGTTTCGTCTATCACCCATGTCCTTGTCATCCTTGCCTGTATTCCTCAAGTTTTTGCCATCGTTGCCTTTATCATCCATGTCGTTATGCTGCCAACGAAAACAGATAGTCAATGTTACGGATGGATAGCATACATAATAATTATGCAATACTCTGGTTAAATAATTGATTTAATTTTTCATATTGGATTCATATTCCAAACTAGGGCTAAAAAAAAAGCTCGAAGCTCGCGAGCTAAACAAGTAGCTCGTGACTCGGCTCGAATCGACTCAAACTCGAAGAATAACGAGTCGAGTCGAGCTTCAATTTAAGATCGTTTATAGACCAAGTTAAACGAGTCAATCTCACGAGTACTCGTGTAACTCGTTAGGCTCGATACAATAGATCAACCACTCCCAATACAAAGAAAGATCAGCCACTAAACAACCTACGTCCCAGGCACACAACCCAAGGCCGAGCAGTTGAAGGCCTAGCCTCCTAGGAGACTCACGCGTTACAAGAAAATTACAATTGTATAGTGATATATATGTTTAATATATATATATAATAATGTTTATCATATTTAAGGGCTTTATGTTTATATCTTAAATGAGCTTAACAAGCTAAACGAGCCAGCTCGCGAGTTATATGAGTCGAGCCAATCTTGGGTTTGAGCTCGTTATAGTAACGAGTCGAGTCGAGCTAGCTCGTTAACGAAACGAGCTCTTGCGAGTCGAGCCAAGCTGGCTCGACTTGGCTCGAATTCCCGCCCTATACCAAACTCAGTCCTTCAAAAGCTGTAAGTAAGTATAAAATATTTCCTGACTAAATCCAGAAATATTTAATTGATTGTACTTGTTGTAACTGATGATCTCCTAACTAAATCCAAAGTGCACGAATCTTTCAAGTCCCCTAATAGATCCACCCTGATAGATCAATTATCTGTAAACTCCATTCAAAATTGTGTCCTAACTGAATCCAAAATTATCACCTAACTAAATCCAAATTATCTCGTCACTAAGTCGAAAATATCTCCAAACTCCATACAAAAATAATTATCTCCTAACTAGATCTAAAATATCTGGAAACTCAATTCAAAAGCATCTCCTCACTAAATCCAAAATAACTTTCTTTGAATCCAAATCTGCTGACAAATTCGCATGGCACACAACCCTAACTAAGTGCTTTAATATGTCCTAGCTAAATCCGACTTACACTTTCTTTGAAAAGAAAATCTTGTCACAATTTTCTGAAACCATAAACCCTAACTAACTACATCAACATGTCCTAGCTAAATCCAACTTACACTCCCTTTCAATAGAAATCTCGTCACAACTTTCTGAAACCATAAACCCTAAACCTCACATGACATATCCTAAACCCTAATCAAATCTGACCCCTATTGGTACTATAAGCATAAGGTGCCAGTAAAGATTTGAGATGGCTAGGCACTTACATCAAAGATCCGGCGTCAAAAAGTTGATGCACGTCGATGAGGATGATGTGGCCTCTCGGGTCGGGGAAGGTGGCGTCCGCTCGGGGAAGGAGGGGAGGCTCGTCGGAAGATCTGGCGCCGCGACCCGAGTGGGGTGACTTCCGATGGAGGGGGGAGGGGGAGTTGGAGCATGAGGAGGGAGTGACACGGCGAGTGCGATCGGCGGCGATCGAGGGCGCCGAGGTTAGGGCTCGAGAGGAGGAGAGAGGACGAACCACTCGAACCAAATTTCAAAAGAGTACGCACGATGATTGGACCTCTATAATGAAGTGTTTTATTAATGCAATTAATTTAATCGAAAAGTTTCGGACAGGAATACCCCTGAACTTAATTGGGCCAATTAAAGCTATAAAAAAATTAGGTCGAAAATACCCTTGGGCTCAAAAAGGCCCAGTTATTCTAATCCGTTAGATGGCCCATATAATACACGTGATTTGGTGTATTATGATGCACCGTAAAATTTCCCTACTTGTTTCATGATTGCTCGGACCCGATGTGAAACCCGACACGTGTCCGCTTGCATGTGAACTGTGATATGGCCCAATCAGGACCTGGTCCATATTCTGAGCCGCGCCATTCTAGTTGGGACCCATTCGTTCCGCATAGATTATTACAACCAAAACTTCGGCGAGCAGCTAAAAAGATTACATACAGCGGGTTCGCTAGGGGATACATCTGGATCTGTTTCCATCTCCCATCAGGAATGGAGTTCGTCGACATGCATGGAGGGGCAGCTCAGGTGAAGTTTTCTAAACTTCTTTGATCTTGGTTGGTTTTGTTCTTCTTTATCCTGATTTCTTTTTTTCATCGTTGATCGACATGCAGCTTGATACCTGAGTGCTTCCCCGCGTTCGAAAGATTACGAGATGTAATGCGTGCGCCATCAAAATGTTCATCAGGATCGTCAAGGGCTTGCCACCGTGTGGATACTGTGTTATCCCTTGATGGGCAGAGCATGGATCTTGCAGATGATGCAGAGCACGAAGGAACGGGTGAGGTTGGAATCGATATATCCATCCACAACCGAGCACCGGAGCCTGCGATGTTCCTGTACATGATGCTTGCGGAGAAGCGACATCCACTTGGAAACGAAGGTTAGTACAGTTAGGTGTTTAGAAAAAAAAATATAACAGTATTTGTACTATTTGGTAAGTCTGTATTTGTTAACAGTGACATTATCTTGATTGTTTAATTGATCCTTGATAGTAGAAAAAATATTGGACTTAATTTTCCTACTCCCTCCATTCCTAAATATTCGTCTTTTTAGAGATTTCAAATGGACTGTCACATACGGATGTATATAGACATATTTTATAGTGTTGATTCACTCGTTTTGCTTCATATGTAGTCATTGTTTAAATCTCTAGAAAGACAAATATTTAGGAACGAAGGGAGTAGTAATTATGCATGAGTTTGTTTATTTATTTTGTTAAAAAAACCCATACATGATCTGTACCATATAATCTTCAGTGCGTAATTGGGCCTTGCTTGTAGCAAATATGGTCGAGACGTAAAGGTCGATATATTGGACGACTATATTCGGACTTCGAAAAGATTCCGAGTGATTCGGATATTTTTCGGAGTACCGAAGAGTTACGGAAATTCGTATTGGGCCTTAATGGGCCATACGGGAAAGGAGAGAAAGGCCCCAAAGGGTGGCCGCACCCCTCCCCATGGACTAGTCCGAATTGGAGTAGGGAGGGGAGGCGCCCCCTTCCTTCCTTCTCCTTCTCCCTTCCCTTTCCTTATCTCCTACTCTTCTACTTTGAAGGGCTCCTAGTTCTACTAGGAAAGGGGGAATCCTACTCCCGGTGGGAGTAGGACTCCCCTAGGGCGCGCCATAGTGAGAGGGCCGGCCCTCCCCCTCCTCCACTCCTTTATATACGGGGAAGGGGGCACCCCTTGGAGACACAACAATTGATCTCTTGATCTCTTAGCCGTGTGCGGTGCCCCCTCCACCAAAGTCCTCGATAATATTGTAGCGGTGCTTAGGCGAAGCCCTGCGACGGTAGAACATCAAGATCGTCACTACACCGTCGTGCTGACGGAACTCTTCCCCGACATTCTGCTGGATCGGAGTCCGGGGATCGTCATCAAGCTGAACGTGTGTTAGAACTCAGAGGTGCCGTAATTTCGGTGCTTGATCGGTCGGACCATGAAGACGTATGACTACATCAATCGCGTTGTTCTAACGCTTCCGCTTTCGGTCTACGAGGGTACGTGGACAACACTCTCCCCTCTCGTTGCTATGCAACACCATGGTCTTGCATGTGCATAGGAAAATTTTGAAATTACTACGTTCCCCAACAAGAATGTGCTGCCGAATTATTATTGTTTTTTCTAAACTATTTGTACGCACCCAAATTGACGAGTGAACTTCAGCAGATAGAAATGCGCACCGCTTCAGACAGAAAACCGCACTGCATTAGACAGTCAAGTTAACTTCATGATTTCTTTTGGTAGACATAAATTTTCCCAGACGAGTAATTGACCGCGTTTCACGCCGGGCGTAAGTGAACCGCAACACTATCGCGAAGTGAACCACATTACTTTTTTTGTCATTTCCGTAACATATTTTCTACACTACACGTTTGGAGTAAGTGAACCGCGATCCTACCGAAAGTTAACCGCATATCTTTTGTCATCTTCCTAATATTTTTTGCACTATCGAAAAATGAACCTCATTATATATTTTGTTTCCCTAACATTTTTTGCACTTCATATAAAGCCCAAGTGATGCTCAACCCTCTTGGTTCAAAAAAAAAGGTGAACCTCAACACTCTTGAAAGTGAACTGCATTACTTCTTGTGGAGCAACCCACCGAATCGAACTTCATAGGAAGCAAATACTTCTTATGACCTGGATGCAACAACCCATACACCGCACCGAAGTGAACTCCGTTTATATTCATTTGCAATTCCAATTCACAAACAAAAGGAATATGCCAAAATGAGCAAAAAAACTGCATTCAAACTGCACCAAAACTTCATTTTTTTGTTCTTTTTAATTTGCACAACAACCCATCAAAATACAAATATAGTGATATCTAGCCTCTCCAATTTCTACACTTTTTTGCAACCCCCTGAACTGAGCTAGTAAAAGAACTGCATCCCTGATCATAGTACCCCTCTTTTTCTTTTTTGTGCCATAATTCTACTCTCCTGCAAAACTATTAAAATTGAACCGGAAAGCGGTGATTGAACTGCAATACTGCTCATCATGTATCTTATTGTGACAGAGGATGAAGGTGGTCAGGGCGGCGGCCTTGTTGAAAGTCAGAAATCCAAAAGAAAATTTGCACACCATGGCTTTTCGCACTGCAGCTAGCCTGCACCGAACCATGAGCAGATGCCAAGAAAACTACGCTCTCTTATCGAGGTGGAGCAGCCTAGGTGAGTCAGGGGACCGCGACAGTGAACTGCACAGCGGCGTCAACTGCACGGCAACGAGCGGAACCGCATCTTGCACACCGACGCACTGCATGTCTGAGGTGGCCGGAGTGCAAGGGGAGGAGGGGCTGCTTGCCGGGGGTAGGGGAGAGAGCTGCCCGCGATTCACCACGCGTGGGCATGCCATTGTACTGGCGCGGACTGCACGAGCCCTGGGTGTGGATGCCTCTGCTCAACGCGGCGTGGTCATGCAGAAGGTAGGTGGAAGATGAGGGCAAAGAGAGGGAAACCACCTGTATCTCACCGACCATTGCACGCCGCAAATTGCACGCACACGAGCTCCGCACTGCACGGGAGGGGGGTGTGGCGGCGCTCTAGTGTTGTGACCTTCCTGAATGCGTCGCCTTGGAGCACACGGTTCGTTGTAGGCGGCTTCATCTTCTCTTGGTGGCGTGTTCACGGTTGAGAAACCCGGTTGCTCTGGTAGTGCTTGGGGTTGTATTGCTGCGCTCAGCGCCTATGGATCTTGCCTTGGGTGCATGCGTGTATTGTGATGGCGTGCGTCTGTATCTCGGTTGTAGTTGATCGTTGCTTAAGAGAGTACTAAATAATTAGGTGTCTTCACTATGCATATGATGCTAAATTACAGCGTTGCTTGAAACTCATTTAAATTTAGATCAATTTGTAATATTTTTAGTGCTATCAGAGTATTTGTATATCCATATGAATTTGAGTATTTGTGCACGCATAGTGTATTGTTTGTGTATTTCCTCGAACATGTAGTGGGCAAGAGGGCAGCAGCATGCCTTGAGACTCTCCAGTCCAGTAGATGCTGCAGGAGGGAAACGTCAGCGGCAAGTGAAATCCGGGGTGGGGGTAGAGGAGGATGAAGGGAAGGTGAAGGTGCCCAAGGAGGGGAAGCTAGCCTTGCTGGTGAGCTCCATTCTTGGAGATTACCTGGCCTTGCTGGGGCGATGTGGATGCCCCTTAAGTAGAAATAATCCTCTAGCATTCTCTCTCTTTATACCCTCGAAAAATTTATCTTTACACTTTTAATTGTTAACGCGGTCTTTGTGTTCTCTGAAATATATTTGCTATAACATGTATTTGAGCTAACATTTTTTTTCTAATTGCTTCTTTTGATCAGAACCAACATGTAGCCTGAAAAGAAAACTATATTCTATGAGCTAAATTATGAGGAAGAAGAGGATTAGGCCGACAGATCGGTGTCAAGGAGAACACTGAGCTATATATGGAGATGGTGTTTCACGCAACACAGGAGATGATCTTAATAGCTAAATGATGGTGAATTGTAGCCAGAGTAAATATCGCCAGAAATATATTTTGGGTGTGAATAGGTATTGGGCCAGTTCTTTTGGCCGATTCTCCCAGAATCGCCCCCACCCCAGTTTCTCACAGAACCGCCACTTCATATTTTCTTTACAATCCAATCGCCCAAAAAACCGGTCGCATGGGCTCAGCAAGGGAGGAATGTTATGGCTATTAATTAAGATTCTTGATTTTTGAGTGCTGGTGCCGGATTTAATCTCAGTATGCTTTAGGCAACTCTGCTTTAAGTCCCATCAAGACTTAAATTCGCATAGTACGTTTGAATCTATGCTAAATCATTGTTCATGTAAGATTAAGTATCGCTGTATCTAAATGAAAATGTAATTCTAACACGAAGTGCGTGTACGTGCATACGTACTAGTACTAATAAACAATCAAACTAAATCTTTCTTAAAGCCACACGGCAGATGTACACAGCTTAATTGTCACCGTATGACTAGACCCTTAGTATTTTACGTTGGCTGAACATGCTTCACCACAGAGGAATAGGAATCTCCGGCCCGCACCTACGCAAGGGCAGAAAAAAAAAGTGATGGCAAGCGGATTACCTCGCTCGCTAGTTGCAAGGCCGTGACCCACGCCGCCGACTGAACCTCCTCCACCACCGAAGCCGCCCTAGAACCGACAAGTGTGCCGGCAGCACCTCCCATCCCCTCTTATCACATCTTCCCTATCCCTACCCAGAACGCAAGTCGCCGGATTATGGACTGAACCGGGACTAATGGACTTATCTGTCCCGAATGAAAGCCCTGTTTTCTACTAGTGCACTAGAACGGGGGCTAGGCAGGGAGACCTTTATTCCATCTTCAAGGAGCCGCCACCATCTCGTCTTCCTGAGCAGGACATAGACCCTGACAAAACAGAAAGAAATAATTAAAATCGGAGCCCTCCCGCCGGCCCTTGTCACGATCCACCGCGCCCCATGGCCCTAGGGCAACCGGAGACAAGGCGGACCACAATAGTCTATGTGTGTTCTTCTTCCTATGTGCGTGCGCCAGTCTTCTTCTTTCTCCTGGGCAAACCCAACACATCTCCAGACTCCGTTTGCCGCAAAATAAAAAACATCCAGTTGTAGCACCGAAGCCCTCCCCGTCTCCACCGCTTGTTGCAGCAAAACATGGCCGCCGGTGAGGGAAGCTTGTGGTGGTTTGTGAGCAGTGTGGAGGCGAGAAAAAATCATGGTGTGGAGAGCAGAGCAGGTCGTGCTGGAGGTAGAAGAAAGCAAAGGTCAGGGAAAGGATAAGCTAGGAAGGGAGGCGGTCGCGCGAGGCCCACTGCGTACACCTGTCTCGCGCGGGGTTTGTTTCGTGGCGCGTGAGCCGGCCGAATTCGCAACGTTCCCACACCATGCTAAGAAAAATACCGTGCCCCGTATTATTGGGCCTTATTGGGCCACACGACCACGATGAATCGCTCCGGACTCGTCTGCGTACGTGGTTCCTTCGTCTGTCTGGAGCTCTATTAAGTCTACGCGAACCCACCATAAAAAAAGCAGCCATAGAAAAACCCTACGCGAACCCTAGCAGGAGCGACGCGCGCTCCCGTTGGGCAGAGCAGTAGGAGCGCGCGGTCCTGCCATGGCTAACTCGTCTCCGTCCTCCGTGGCCGGTGGGACAACGTCCCACACTGCGTCGACCATCATCGCCGAGGGCGTATCCGGGTCGCACGACCTAAACATCAAGGGCTACTCTCGCACCAAGGGGCTGGGCATCGGCGAATGCATCACATCCGAGAAGTTCGACGTCGGGGGCCATCACTGGTGTATCAAATACTACCCTGACGGTGAGGCCAAAGACGACACCGACTCGGTAGCACTGCACCTATGGCGTGATGACACTGACGGCAATGATGTCACGGCAATATTCACCTTCAGTTTGCTCAACGGGGAGGGGCAACCGGTGTCACTGCACAGCCATTCAAGTGGGCGTCGTACGTTCAGGCCCAAACAAGGATGGGGATTCGCTACGTTCATCGAGAGGAAAGACTTGGAGGACTCCCCTCATCTCAAAGATGACTGTTTCAGCATCAGGTGCGATCTCACTCTCACTAAGGAAATCTGCACCGCACGCGCTGCCCCGTTTGTAGTTGTGCCGCCGTCGAACATGCATCGGCAACTACTCTACCTCTTGACAAGCAGGCATGCAGGTGACGTGACTTTCAAGGTCGGCCGTCAGCGGTTCACGGCGCATAGGTACATCCTTGCTGCTCGGTCTTCGGTCTTCATGGCCGAGCTCTTTGGTCCCATGAAAGAGAAGGAGGCCACCTGCATACACATCCATGAAGTGGAGGCCAAGGTTTTTAAAGCCATGCTTCACTTCATTTACACCGACGAACTGCCTCAGATTGACGACGGGGAAGCTATGGTGATGGCACAACATTTGCTCGTAGCGGCTGACAGATATAACCTCGATAGGCTCAAGTTAATGTGCGAGGAGACCTTGTGCAACTACATCAGCGAAGACACAGCAGCCACCACGTTGGCGTTGGCTGAGCAGCATGGCTGCGATGGGCTCAGGAGGGCATGCTTCGCATTCCTCGCTTCACTCGACAATCTTAAGGCAGTCATGGCGAGTGATGGCTTTGCCCATCTGAGGAGCAGCTGCCCCTCCATCATAGAGAAGCTGGTCACCAACCTTGCTCCCTGCTGAGTATTGACTTCGACTAGAAATCAAATAAATAAATAAATTGAAGACATTTGAAATTCTAAATATTTTACGCCTATATAGCTACTATATGTATTCCCAAAAGAGAAACATGTTAGTAGCATTCAACTACTGTTGCTATGTTTACACAGAGAACAAAACTACTGTTGCGCTGTAAGAGTCTCTTAGGTTTGCATTGCTGCACATATAGCGTATGAGCCCATTTGCACCTTTTGAAGATTCATGCAATCAGTAATTTGGTTTGGATATTTTTTCTCTAGCGTTTTTTAATCTAAACAGACTTTATTAATCAATAATGTTCATAGGGATACAATGAAGATCTGTGGGATCGAGTTGCCAATTATGGCGGCCTAGGCCCAGACCCAAAGCATGTTTAGTAAGGCTACGAGCCTCTATATTTGAACTTCTTCCCTCCAAGATGAAGGAGCACTTCTCAAACTGATGGGCAGTGGAATTAATCTCTGTGATAATTCCTGCATATATACCTCCCGTTCCATGCTGGATGTCATTGAACACAACCTTGCAATCAAACGCAGCTTGGGCATGTGTTAGTAGTAGGTCTACTGCCAGCATTTGTGCCTCTCGGCAAGCTAGAGCTTCGAGAGTGGAGAGATCCGTGGCTCCCGCTGCTTTGATGACAGATACACCTAAAAATTTACCCACTGAATCACGACAAACTGCACTGTATGTCCCTTCTGACGATTCCTTCGAACCTGCCTCGTCTACACGGATTTTGCCGTCACCTGGAGCCGGCGCGATCCATCTGGGCGTTGCTCTAGGAGCTGGTGAGACCAGCACCTGACACCGTTCAGGTTTGCATTCCTCATGCTCCCTGATGGACCCTTTTACAAAGTGACTAGATCATGCCAGCACGCGTTGCTGTGCCCGTCGATTATTGATATAAAATGGTAGGAATTTTTGCAAGTATATGAAGACGCGAAAGATTATATAGGATATTCTGTAAATATATGGAGATACCAAATATGTAGTGTGAAGTCGGTTCAAGCATTATGGACACTCAGTGGACAGATGATCTGTAAAAGTGTTTCACCGATATTTTCATGTGTGACCTACTCGTCGTCTTCTTAACCTGAACTCTGCTTGTGTGAGACTTCGTTGAACAAACATGTCACAGCCTGCATTGACTTCCCTCTAGCTGCATGAACACATATTTGTAAAAGGTAAACCTTTATAGTACTTTCCTACGGTTGTAATAATTGTTTACAGATCTAGAACATGGTGTCTTAATAGCACACATATTGGCTTACTGAATATTTCTTAATTATGGATCCAAAATCAAAGGATATTTCTTAATATTCATAACATGTATAGTCAGAATAACTCGCATCATAAATAATTTACATTTGGTAACGCAACTGGGGAGTGCAAGTCAGCTTCATCAGCCAAAGCTACATTTTCGAAAAGGGGCGCTTTATTACTTAAAAGATTTAAGCATTATACCCGGCCTATGCATAACTAAGATGCACACAGCCAAATAAGGTTCTCTCATACAAAATAAAAATAAAAAAGTTGAAATACCAAAAGATCCGTATAATGCCTAAAGCGGAGGAGGGGCAATCCTAAGATCATGCAGCCATCCATGTTGAGTAAAAGTATCCCTCGTCGTACCCTCCAATACGTATAAACACCTCCGTAAATAGGTCTCGATTCTCCACGCGTTGTAGAGAGGACCATAAACGAGGAGTCTTGATACATCTGTAGATAACCTGCATCAGAGAAGTACTTTTACCATTAAACACATTATCATTTCTACATAGCCAAAGCGACCAAATAATGGCAAGCACTCCCACCCTGAGAAGAGTTCTAAACCTGTGATCAATCACATGTAACCAGTTGCCAAATACATTAGCAACACTACAAGGAGGATATAAGCAAGAAGCTATTTGGATGACTGACCATATAGAACGAGCAAATTTTGCATTGAAAGAATAAATGTTTTATTGTCTCATCATGGTGACAAAAACACATTGCGGACTTCCATGCCAATTCCTCTAAATAATGTTATCTTTAGTAAGAATGACTCTGCGACGAAGATAC
Organism: Triticum aestivum; assembly: GCF_018294505.1. Taxonomy (NCBI): domain Eukaryota; kingdom Viridiplantae; phylum Streptophyta; class Magnoliopsida; order Poales; family Poaceae; genus Triticum; species Triticum aestivum. The sequence goes on along the minus strand of NC_057801.1, from coordinate 838,833,615 downwards.
CATGCAAAGATTTTATTGAGAAGAGATATCTTCATCTTCCAGATCTTCTTGTTATTATCGACTGGCACATCGGACTGGATTAACGTTCTATAAATGGACTCTAATGAGAATTGTCCATTGCCCTGAAGGTTCCGTCGGAAGACATCAGACCCATGTGACAATTGCACCGTGGACAACCGGTGGAGAAGGATGTTCCACGATTGGAGTCTGGGCCCAATTAAATCTCTTTTGAATGTCACATTTGGTGGAAATGATTCCATTATCGTGGGGATAGAATCACCCTTGTGGCGCACAATATTGTATAGAGCCGGATATTGTTCCCGGAGTGTGGCATTTCCTAGCCACTTGTCCTTCCAGAATCTAATTTCCGAGCCGCCCTTAATTGAGAAGGATCCATAGCAGAAGAAATATTTCTTCGTAGCCATTAGACCCGCCAAAAAGTGGGAATCCCCTGGTTTCCAGTATACTTGGAATACCGCCTTGAAACCCACATATTTCCTCCTTAGGAGGGTTTGCCATACACACTACTAGAATGAGGATCTTTGCCGTCAGCGAGCTCTTTGCCGTCCGCTAGCTGACGACAAAGAAGGTCTTTGCCATCAGCTTAAAGAAAGCTGACGGCAAAGACAATGTTCGTCGTCAGCCAATTCTTTGCCGTCGGCTAGCAGAGGGCAAAGAGGGAGGATGGCCCACTCGGGAACCACCTAATGGCCACTTTCTTTGCCGACAAAGCTTCTTTGCCATCTGGAGTAGACGGCAAAAAGAATAGTCAACCTAACGGTCGTTTCCCCCGGCCCCACCCCACTAGCTACGCTCTTTGCCGTCTGCTAGCAGACGGCAAAGAAATTAAACCTAACTAAAAAATAGTCGGGCCCGTGCCCACCCCTCTCTCTCTCTTCCTCACCTCACCCGCGCCGCCCCGTGCCCGCCGGCCCCGCCGCCGACCACCATCGCCCCCGCCACCCCCGACCCCGCCGCCCTAGACCACCAGCACCCCGACGGCCCTAACCCACCACCACCCCGCGCCCGCGACGCCCAAGACCCCCCACCGCCCCGGCGCCCGCTGCTTAGGCATCCCGCCGCCCCAGCGCCACCGCCCAAATTAAAGACACTAGTACAAACAAAGTTACAACAAACTATTTGAATTCGTCAACTCTAACTCCCACCCATTCCGCATTCCTTCAAATATGAATATAACTTTCTAAAAGCTCAATGAGTTAGTCATCATGAGATTCAAGAACCCACATGAGCTCATGAAAACTCATGGCATGACCCTTATAACATTACGGGCACTTTGTCTCTTGACCGCCAAAAAAGAAGACCAAGAGATGCCACGCGGAAAAACTATTGCTCTTTTATCACGAAACAAAGTGTGTATTTAAGGTCGACAACCATTGACAACGCGATCCTCGTTGTAGACCGATGACAATGTTTGTTGCTCACACAACCCAAAATTATTCAAAAGTAAAAACCAAGCATCTCAATGAGGATGCCAAAATCTCATCACATCCAGCCACAGCCGGTAAAGATTATATAGAGGCTTTCACCTCGGCGTGCAATACATCAACACTGCTTAATGGGTGCAGCTTTAGATGATTATCAGACTGACTAATGAAAAGTTTCAGATAGATGCCTTTGTGATGTTCTAAACTTAATTGATACGTAATTTTCTTATAAGAAGATAAGCAATGCATACTCACCGGTCTAAGTAAAGAATAAGAGGCTTGAATGAGAGGAAGCCTTTGCTGCACCAAATGTTACCCAAGCTGAAACTTCAGCTAGATTAAGACGAAGCTTGGGACGCAAGGGAATGCATCAAAGTATGTGGCAGTTCGGCCTGGATATTCAACAAGTGTGCCCTGGTCGACGTTTTAATATCTTAGGTCATTCATACAAATTTTATGGTTGACCGTCACTACAGGGAAAACTGTCTATTGCAATGAATTTTTCTGTTGCAATAAGTAACAAACTGTTGCAATATGTATCTATCGCAACAACGTAGAATTTTTTGCCAAGCGTCGCAATAAACTCCGTGGCAATAGGATAATGCAACATTTTTTGGTATCGCAACGATTTTTCTCGTGGCATTTGAATTATATTGCCACGAGCCCCGCCGTTGCGGCACACACATATGGCCACAAAATACTCTTTGTGGCAATATCCTAGCGCAACAAATGAGATTTCGTGGCAAGACCCTCTCGCAATGACATAATTTTGTGGCAACACACTTGTTGCAATGACCAAGGATTTGTAGCAAAAACTTATTGCAACATGCAAATTTTGTGGTGATACATTATCGCAACAGATAGGTTTCGTGGCAATATATTTTTGCGACAGGTGTAATTCCATGGTGATAACCTATTGCATGTATTATATATTACACTAATAATGCATTATCCAAGCACCATTTACAAGTACAGAACAATGCTCACATGTGGATAATGGTAGAAGAAAATCATGAGTACATGTCCAAAGCATTCATTCATTCATTAACAAGTTCAAGAATAAAACATCGAAGTCAGATACATGTTCTCCAAAGTCTGAAAGGAAATCTAAATATTCAAACAAACAAGATACATATGACTTCATCTGGTCAACAAGCATTCTTCAAGACATCACTTTTCTTCACTTCACGTAGAAAAACCGTCCTACAAGGCGCCTCCTAAACTGGTAATAAATCTTGTTGGGATCTTTCTTCTTCATTTAGAGAAAACCCTCCTACAAGGCAAAAACAAAATTTGAAGCTTATAGTTAGTCAAGACAGTAAAGACAATACACAATAAAAATGATTATAAATAAGGGTTGATGATTCTACATCGGATGGATTCCATATTTATAATCCATATCAAGAATGTACTGTAATATTTATTCATTAGCACTTCTGAAATATTACTATGGCTACGTCTGTACAGTCATTTAGCAAGAAAAGATAGGTGTTGTTTACACAGATACAAGGTCTATAAATAGATGATTAGCAAGCAGCGAATACAAAAGTTTCTATTCTAACATGAATGACCGAATTTCAATGAAATACATCAGGTTTCCTCGTTGAGGGCATTCATGAAAGAAGATATTTGCCTCTTCTTATTTGTGGCACATAAACATTAATATCTCAAAGTAGGCAGAGAACTAAAGGGTTGATCATGCTACTTGAGAAAGTAATCATGCCTTTTTTCTATGCAAACATACTAATGAAAAGCAGAAAGGGTAATCCGTACACCAATGCATGGATAACATGAGTTCTACCAGTTTATACTTGGCACGTAATCTGCTGGCTGTTCTACGTATAGGCTATTGCACGTATAGAAGAAAAGGTTGGCATGCTTATTATTGTTTCTCAACTTAGTATTTCACTTAATAATTAGCATTTGTGGTAGAAACACATGCAAACCAAGGCACAAGTTTTTCTTTGTTTTACTTGCATTTTCCTGAATCAACTATTTTCTTCTCCTCTTCATGACTGATCATGTAGTAAAAGTCTAAAAATTATCCTATCAGTGATGTATCAGTTGATATGAGTTTACCCAGAAATGTAGCATGTTGCTGAAATCTATTTTCTCCAGCCTAGTATAAGTTTAGAAGTTTTTTACTGGGGCTGCACTAGTGTGGTGGTTGCCTTCGAGGTACAGATTCTTTTTTGCCTTGTCTTTTGTGTTGTGTTCAGTTTCAGATGGTATAGTTCGGCATGTACATGCTTCAATGGAAACTAGATCTCATAATTTTGTCAAATACCTTATCACTTGGAGGACGACGATGGTGTTTAGCTGCTTGCATAAGCTGGTGTTGACTAATCGTGCTCGAATTTTTAAACAGAGAACTTGACCGATTTCCAGTTCCGTTTCTTGGAGCGTCCCTTGCTTGGGAAAACTGCATTGAATGGATAACTGTACTAAATTGAAAGCATTTGTATTACCTGACGTGCGTCTTCCTGTCGAGTTCCCAATATCTGCTCAACATCCGACCTCATTGATTGCCTAACCTCATTCATAATATCATGCATCATTGCTTGCTTAGCCTCCTCAAGTTCTCTCTGCCTTGCTACGCGTTCCTCCTCAAGCTGCTTTTCCCTGGCAACTCGCTCTTCTTCTCGTTCTCTTTGCCTCTCTGCCTGTTGTTCAACAATTTGCCTCCTTAAGTCATGAACCTCGAGGGTTAGCTCAGCATTTTGCCTCTGGATTTCAGAATGTAGTCTTTCAGAACCGCTAGGCGGCTTAGCCATGTATCCTCGGCCACGAGGCTTCAATGATGTACTTTCCATAGTAGATCTGCAGCTATTCTGGAAAATATTGTTTTGCTCTTCACTTGAAATTGGACCACCAATCTCTCCTTCTTTCTCCCTAATCTGGCTGCGTGCATTGTCCTACACCACATAAAGATAGCGTACTTAAGTTGTTAAGAATGTTAATATGATATTGCACAACATAAGTAATGTAACAAGCTAGATTTCTTTGTTTGAAAATGTTTCTCACATAAACAGTCTGTGATTCTTCATTAGACCATGATCCATTGCGGGTATGAGGGATCTGCCAAAGTTGTAGAATAGTTGGTTCCTTCCCAGTCTCCTCGTCCCTCTACAAGTATAGAGATATGTCAAATAGAGAACCTTGAAATTTGACCGTACAAAGGTGCATTACATCTACTCTTTTGAGTACCTTCTCATAGCTAATCTGCGAGTACGATTTTGAACCAGCTATATGCCTCGCCTTTTGCTTCTGGCGATTTTCCGTATTTTTTCGGCTAAGCTCCTGCCACACACAATATAATTAGAGGCATGTTGTAACTAATACGGTTTACTTACTACACCTAAGAGGCATGTTGTAACTAATACAATTTACTTACTACACCTAGTAATGTACACAGAAGTAACCTGGAATTTTAAATCAATGCCAAAATAATTGATCATATAATCCCACTCCTCTGGAGTTACATCCTCGGGTTTATTGGCCCTTCTTTGAGCATCAGTATTGTATGCTTTGTATGTTGAATGCAAAGTTGACCGCCATCCTCTATAGCGCTCTCTAGCAATTGTTAGTATTTTTCCCTTCGTAGAATATGTGTCCTCCAAATCCCACTTAGCCTAAAAAGGAATGATGACAGGAGTCTGTTATTTATAAATAGATATTGGAGAGGCAATGAAAAATGCTGAAGTACAAACTTATACTTACAATGACATCAGCAACGATTGCATCCTTCACAGAAGAATCAATGGCAGACCACTTGTTCACACCAATGAGTGGTGCCTTCCTTTTCATGTAAACCACCACGTCATCCACAAACAAACGATAGTTCTCTCCGATAGAACCTCCCAATGTTTTGGAAAATTCAATGTGAAGCTTTGAGGAACCATTGGCGAATCGCTTCTTGGCAACCTTGATTCCTTTGAGGACACCTCGCCCCTTCTTCTTTTGACCACCACTTTCTGTCGATTAAAATCCCAGAAAAGTAACTCTGTTTTTAAATTGCCATGCAGCCATAAGTAGCCAAGTCAACAGTAATGCTGGAAATTGTACCTATATCCGCTTTTGTACGACGTCGGCGTGCGTGCGACGGCCAATTGGACTGGTTTGTGGGGCTTTCCGTAGCGTTACTTTGTTGTACAGTATTTGTCATGTCATTTGCTGGATTCAAGCCATTGTACAATTAATTGATCCAGTAGTATATATTTGAGGTTAGGCTGTGGATAAGAACTATGTATAACATGTACCTGATGTTGGTTGTCTGCTTAGCTGATTCTTGTACGCAATGATGGTATCGTCCCTTGACGATGATATAGAGCCTCTTGTCACTGTATCAAAAAATATATATACTTCTCAACAATACTGTACCCATGCTAGCTACAAATGTAGTGGCTGGGTATTTGTATTATTGTTAGTACGCTCCTATGAGAAGGTTTTGGTCACAAGAGCTAGAAAAGATATTTCAAAGTTACAATAATGGCATACTCAAACATGATTGTAGAACCATGAATTACGAGAATATTTCAAGCTAGTACATACCCCTTCGTGTTTGAGTGTTGTCTCGCCCTGAGGATAAAGTTGGAGCCCCATTCAGACAATTTGATGTATCAATTCCTGCATGCATTTTCACAAAGTGTGATGGCAAATTTATTATGTAGTTCTTAACTCGTACTTGCTTTTGTAGTTCTTACAAATTTATTATGTTTGCTCTTGGGAACCAAATGCAAGATGTAGTGGGGATGGACATAGTATTGGTGATCATGAGACAATAATCAAGAAATTGAGGGTTGAGAGGCCATCATTTAAGTACATATTGCCAGGGGCTTACAATATTAGTTGTTTGCAATTGCTAAAGTAAATGTACATAGTTCAGATTACCAGATTCTTGCTGAGTAGTTTGTCGATTCTGGTGTGCTAAGATGGTATCTTCTCTTGATGCCATTGCATATCCTAACAAATGCATGACAAAAGGTAGGAAGGGGATAATCAATTAAGAAACAGATGGTAGTAAAAATAGCAACATGTCTAAACAATGCAATGTGTACAAACAGAGTTATGATATTGAAATTTCTCATCACATTAACATAATATAACACCAAGCAACAGGGACAGATCTGTTTCTCTCTATATTATAGAAAACTTAATCCTAATGTTCTACACAAAAAACTCATCATTATCAGATTCGTCGAGTACTAAACGAGGAACATGGCCATCATTTATATATGTCTCATCATCATCACAGCTATCGCTATCAGATTCAAGCTCATCATCTCCGGGATCAACTTCGGGTATCTTCGGAATATCTGAAGCATCACCACTCGCACCTTCCATGCCAGATCTAGACCAACTTTCGACATCCCCGTCTATGTCTGGTACATTTGTATCTCCAACTACAATATCAAATAAGTCAGCATCAGCTCCGGTTCCATCGTCATCATTTCCTACGGATGGCATAGCATATAGGTCTCGCGGCTTCAATCTAACAATAGAAGCCCAATTTATCTTCTTGACATCTCTCACATAGAACACTTGTTCTGCTTGAATGCCTAGTATGTAGGGATCATCCCTATATCGAAGTCGGGTAGTATCTACATCGATATAGCCATAATCATCCTTCTTGTAGCCCGTGCTTTGATTTTTATTGGCAGAGGGCACATCAAACCAGTCACACGAAATTTGGCATAGTAGTTATATTTGTTTATAGAATAGGATTACAACATATGCATATTAGGTATTAGCAAAACAAGAGAACACAGTACTGAATGTAACTTATTTCATTCAGACTGAGAAAAAGATGAAAATTTGAGAATGTTGACATAACCGAAACAAACCTTATCAAATTTAACATTAAACGCTATGCATATAGGTATTAGCAAAACGAGAAAATATGTGTACTGAAAGTAACTTATTTCATTCAGACTGAATAAGAAAATGAAAATTTGAGAATGTTGACATAACAGAAACAAACCTTCTCACAGGTCGTCCTTGACGCAACAAAGAACTGGCTTCTTCCTTATCCTGACTTCGACCTTTCCTGCATACAATTTTTCTAAGGATGAGTAAAAGGTGAACCATAATACAAAGTAATACCATTTGCTGCATACAAGAATTATGTATCAGCTTTTATGTGAGCCCAAATCTTACGAGATAACTCAATAAATTTTGGTATGGGAAGCATGTTATGAAATCCAAAGCAAGGCTGGGTATGCAAAGATCACAATGGAACGAAGCCTCATAACTAAAAACTAGACAGAAAAAAGACTAAATGCATAGGCACATGGCATCAAACAATTGTTTGATAACTACATTTACTATAACTGAAAGAGAAAATTTAACTGGGGAGCATAGGGTGAAGGTCTCAATCGGAATTATATCATATCCAGTGCCACTTCCTGATCAAAGCTTTGAAGACTATTTTTGGGGGTTAAATCCATATATTCCTGTTTACCTATCACTCTAGCAGGCTATCAACAATTTTACCTGAAGCCTGCAGCTGCCCACCGGAGGAGCACAAGTGTGTATCGCTAGTGGCAGGTGTGAGTGCGTTTACCTCTGTCAGGGATGAGGGGACGAGAGAGAGAAGAGGCAGTTAAACAAAAGGGCGGAGCTTTTGCTGAAGCTCCGGTTTGAGGGAACAAGAAGCCAGATGAAGATGGCCAACTGGCTATTCTTGCTGCAGGACACAAGGCACTATATGATGACATGGTCCCTGCATTTGATGTACTTGGGGAAAAGTGTTGAAAGGTAGAGCTGATTCAGGCTAAAGCGGGATTGAGGCCTGAATGTTTAAAACTACATGCCATGGGCATATATTCTTGTAGTTCGTCCAACCATGTGGCTTAAAAAAATCATCGTACAATTGATATGTGCATTCAAAGGTTGATGCATGATTGTGCTGTACAATGTAGCTGCAAGTTCCGAATAAAAGAAAAAAAATACCTGACGGAACAGAGGAATACAGTAGAAGAGAGGAAAACAGAGCAGATGAGACCGGAATAGTTGTAGATCTGGAAAGCACGCCACGGGCTGTCCACGGGAGCGGCGGCAATCCCACCCTTCCGACAGGTCGCGGCCATCCGGCGACGCGACATGGCGAGCCCCAGTGCGTTGGTGACCACCGGCCCTGAAGTTGATCTGGTCGGTGCCGCGCGGCAAGCCCCGGTCCGGAGGCGACCTCCAGCGTGCCGTCGACCGTCGGCCCTGAAGCTGCTCCTGTCGGAGCCGCACGGCAAGCCACAGCGCCGAGGCAACCGTTTTCCCTGAGCTGCTCCCGCCGGCACAGCTAGTTGTGGTGCAACGGTCATCAACCTATTCCCTCCGACGTGCGCAAGAGGCAACGGCGCTACTCACAGTCCCTGCGGCGCGCGGCCCTCCCTCCCCATCTTAATTGGAAGCCGTGAAAATCCCCCTTTGTGCAGGTGGGAGGGTCATGGCCCCCAGGTAGATGGGATGGAGATTAGGCGACGACGGCGACTAGCAGGGAGAAGGTCAAGTGGGGCACCCCATCACGGGAACAAGAGAGAGGTAGAGAAAGGAATTACCGATGTACGTACAAGAATCTTCCCGTCGACCAACGCCACGAAGTCGCCGATCTCATCTACAAACGCCGTGAAGCTGCCATGACGGAGGAAGAAGTAAACCTGATTTCCTAATGGGGTGAAATCAGATTATAGTCCTGTTTAATCCAGATTGAAAGCAGTTATAAGGAGTTCGTGCAGCACCTCACCGTATCCGTGCGGGAAAAGTAATTTTTGCCGGGAACGAGAAGGTCTCTTCGTGGGAAATAAAGCAACCGGCTAAAAAATTTTGGTGGGAAACGAGAAGTCTCTTTACCGCCAAAGTCCAAAGGCAACCGGTGTGGAGTGGGGGAAGTAAAAATATTGCCACGATATATAAATTGTGGTAATAGCAATACTTAATGCAACTTTATTTTGTTTGTTGCCATAAGCCACGATTTTTGCAACGATTTTTTGTTCGTCGCGATAAGGCTAGCCTTTTTGCAATGATCATGGCACTTATTGCAACAATAAAATAATGTTGCATTATGACGTGCTAGTCGCCACAAAAATGAAAATGTGGTGATAGAATGAGATTTTTGCAACGAAAATTATTTTGTGGCAATATTTCCGTTGCAATAGACCGATTTCCTTGTAGTGCGTGATACCTTTTAAAGGTTGAAAATTGCAGCGGTGCAGATAATTACCAGAGGATCGGCACACGAGTACCCCATTACCCAACATGGCCACCGGTTGAAGAGGTTGGGTCCAGTCAAGGAGGATATTGTAGCACTTCTCCAATTGTGGAAGGTCTAAGTCGGTGCATATCCACATGTCAAGGGATCGATTCATTAATCCTACACTTGTGGTCAATCACAGCTCCTCCCGCAATTCAGATAAAGTGGATGCCTCGTGGTCGTCCCATGACCAGCAAGGCGGTGGTGGAACGAGGCTAAATGTTTCTTCATCCAACCTAAACCGTAGAAAACCCAACTGATCATCACGAACCATTTGATTGACTGCCCAGATCCATGACCCCTTGAAGCAGATCGCTGCCAGCCGCCTCTTGATGTGAAACCACGGGGTTTGTGGCACCGTCTCGTGCCAGCATCAGTCCGAGCTTCCAATCGTCAACACCTCTACATGCAGAGGAATGAAGAAACAAACGACCTTGTAGGCGTTAGAGCAAGGGTCGCGCCCGAGACCGAACGCCTCAAGGTGGCTTAATGAGCGGGACGACGTGGATCCACCAATGCGTCCCCAGGGTAATTCCACGACGCGGCGCATGGCTAAGTTGAGCACCCAAGCTGCGGACTGGGTTCCCACAAGCACCAGCCCATCGCAATGCATAAGGTCGTGCGCCTGGAGGAATCTGGGGAACGGAGGCACCGGCATTGGGTACAGGAGGGCTGTCACGGTGGTGTAGGCATGGTCCTCGAGACCTCCACCCTGGCGGCCCAGCTTGTTGACCGGGGCGGGTTGAACACATGTTGCAAAATTAATTTTTCAGAATCTTGGGGAAAATAGTGAAAAAAGTTTTTTTAGGGGGGGGGGGGGGGGCTAATGAAAAAAGTTGAGAGATGTATATGTTCGTGACTTTGTGTTGTCTACAAAAAAATCTACGAAAAAACGCATTATTGTGGCTCGTGTTAAAACAGAAGTTCATAATTCAATTATTGTTTGTTACAATATGAAAGTTTGTACCCACTAGAAGTATGCAAAAAGTCTTCCATTTATAGCATGAATTTTTTGCATGAACAAGAATAACGAATATAAACATATGTTAAAAAAAGTTCTCGGAGTATTTTATATTTTACTACTCTCTCCGTTTCTAAATATAAATCTTTGTAGAGATTCCACCATGGACCACATACGGATGTATATAGATGCATTTTAGAGTGTACATTCACTCATTGTGCTCCGTATGTAGTTCATAGTGGAATCTGTACATAGACTTATATTTAGGAACCGAGGGATTAAATTTCATGATTTCACTGTTCATGATGTAGATATAAAACAACACTTGTCTGAATATTACGAAATATTAAGCGCTCCCAGCTTAAATAGATCGGAACAAACTTGAAACATAGGCAACTACATCAATTAGGAGTCAGTTTGGCGTTCGTACACAAGTGTGCCCTCTCTGAGCTTGTAATATCCCAAGAAATTCATACCAAAACCATCCCCAAGTCTTGAGTTTGCAGTGGCATAGACGGTTCCCCAAGTGTTGGCAAAGGAGTGCTGCGTCACCCTGCACGGCCACCAATTGCATAGAGATACGTAAATGTGTTGTTACTCTTTGCTTTGACCTTACTTTTAAAGCCCCTGTGCTAGCTGTGCGAGACGGCGCAATGGAGACTAATGCTGGGGATGAAAAAAGAAGCTAGGATATCATGCTCTGGAAATTAGTTTAGAGGGTACAGCCAAATGAAAACATGGTTAAGGAAACCAATCCCCACACCGCCATTTTGATAGTATTAAATATTTGTATTTAACCGTCCCAGATTAAGAGAGAAATAATGTAGAAACACAATAGCACGCGCGCACACACAGGCACACACAAATCTTGTGCTAGTCCTCCTGAAATATAAACTATCCAGTGTCAACTATAATTAGATGGTCCCCCGAAAATAAATCTTAACTAGACGGAGACCAAGCTTGGAACATATGGAATTACATCAAAGCAGGACATGCCTCCGTGTGGGTGCTTAGCAATTGTGCCCTCCTCGAGGTTGTAATATTCCAGATCATTCAAACGGAATCTATCCTTGACCTTGACATGCATTTTAGTATGTAAAATGCACCTGTACAAACGGTGCCCCGAGGCTTGGCACAAGAGCACCCCATCACCCAGCATGGCCACCGGACGGAGGCATGACAGGGCCCAGTCCCAGTAGATGGTGTAACGCTTCTCCCACTGTGGCTTTCTGGCGCGTGCACCGTCGATGTCACTACACATCCACATATCAAGCGATCGGTCATCATGGGGCAGTGAACATGTCACACACAATTGTCCATGCAACTCGGACATGGTGGACACCACACTCTCGAACCATGGGTGGCAGGGAGGCGCTGGAATAACGCCAAATCTCTCATTCCCCACTCTTAATCGGAGGAAACCACGCCTGCTCATGTGGTCATACGGACTTATGGTCCAGAGCAGTGACCCCTTGAAGAAGGTCGCCGTCCGGTGTACCATGACATGATGCGGCGACCGCTCCACTTTCAGACGCCAGCGCCGATCTTTCCCGATGGTAAACAGCTCCACATAGTCAGCAAATATCCTCCAAGGTGTGCACTGGGGTCCGAACAATCGTGCAACCTTGTAGGCACCGGTGCGAGGGTCGCGCCCGAGGCCAAACGCCTGGTGGCTTCTATGGTCCAAGCACTGCGCATTGGCATACGGACTCCCTGGGGGAAGCGTGAGGATGCGTCGCGTAGTCGGGTTGAGCACACGCACCGCTGACTCGGTGCCCACCAGCACCAGCCCATCGCAGTGCGATAATCCATGTGTCACATCCGCAGGCAGTGAGTCCAAGGGGTGTACAAGGGTCGCGGCCCCGTGGGTCTCTTCCCACCGGTAGAGGCCAGTGGTGGCGACGATGCCTGTATCGCTTTTGATCTGTGGAGCGATAAGAAAACATGGGAGATCTCGCCGTCGGAGGCGGAGGTCGCGCTGGAAGGAAGGGTCATCGGAGATGGTGTCGCGCCAAGCCTTGGAGACGCACTTGAACCGGAGAAGCGAAGTGACGGGCAGCAGCAGCAGGATCTGCGTGACGATTTCGTGGGGCACATGCCGTGGCGGCGGCCTTGTTGTCGTCCTCCTCTTCTTGGCCGCGGCTAGTGCCGCCGACTCGTCGTCTTCCATCGACAGGCAGCAGAAGGTCGATCTACTTTTATTTTTACTTGCTATATATCCAAGCCATGCGAAGTGCGTACCCTATACTTATTGTTTGGATATATAACAAGTTAATAGAGAATCCGTTTTCCTTAGGCGTGATTTCAGGCGTAGCTAACTTGTTTGGATTCTAACTGATTTCAGGCGTAGCATACATACCAACAGGTTCGGTCTTAAGATTTTGGGGTCCGGGGCGAAATTGGAATATGGGCCCTAACAAAAAATTCTACATACAAGTTACCAGCGACAGTATCAAAAGGAAATAACTAGAGACATGCAATGAAACACAGCGGAAAAGTAGGATCGCACAGGCGATCATGGAGGCGACCAGAGTTCCCTTGCGCGCCGCTGGTGACGCTGCCGGTTCCCTCTCTCTCCGTCAGCCGCTCCGGCGGCGGGAGGGAGGGGGAATCTCGGTTCTGTTCGCTAGGTGGGTGTGTGGTAGGGTTAGGATTGAGGGAGACGCTGCCGAGGCCGTTGCGGTAATGTCGCGTCGGAATAAGTTTCTCCGGGCTCCGTTCGCGGTCAAGCGAGGCTTTTGCCTTCGTCTAGGAGCCAGCGAAGTTGGGGATCCCCGGGTCTCGTCGAGGTCGTGGGCTTTGGTGGCTGGAGGTCCATCAGCACTGGTCGTTTGGGTCCTCAGATGGGCGATGGATGCAGGGAGACGAAGACCCTTCTTCTTCCTTGTTGGTATGATTTGCTGCTGCTGTTCTTCTCCTTCCTCTGCGCTGGTGCTGGTGGGAGATCCTACTTTGTCCGGGCGGATGGCCCGGCCGCGGTGCTGGACCGGTCGGATGACTCGAGTTCTCTTCCTTCTGGAAGGGACACTTTTCGCGGTACTCAAAGCCAAAGATGGCGACGGCTGTTGCAGGTGTGTTGGATTGATGTCCATGCTCTCTCAGCGCTGGTGTCAAGAAAGGAGGAAGCAGCGTGGCGGCAATTGTACCATGGTCGAAGATGATGACCTACTTGCAACTGGTTGCAAATCCTTCTACTGCAGGGGTCTTCTCTCAAGATTCAGGGATGATGACACAGGGCTCCGGAGATCTTCTTGTGTTATGGTTATCTTAGGGTACTCTAGGTGTTCATGGTCCTTTGTGTTTGCGTTTCAGTGTGCTTGTAAGGATCAACTTCTTTGTACTAATTCGTGATATGAATGAAAATTCTCAAAAAAAAAAAAGAGACATGCAATGAAATCGCATCGCTGAAGTGGTCGGTGGGTGCAGTGTGATCACCTCCCATTGAGTTGCATCTCAACTTTTTTTAGATAAAGAGGGCTCCCCTCCGATTTCATATATCAGAAACCATATTGTCTTTTACATTTGCCTCTCAACATGGACGCATGAGGAGCGGTGATAGGAGATCAAATATTGGTCGAACTGGCCGATCGCATGTGAGATCAAGCCTAATTCCCTTTACCAACCAGCGAGCTAAATTCTGCTCGCACGCCATCGCGTGGAAAACAGACTAATTTTATCATGGCGAATCGATAGATGAAGAGGAAGTTCTATCGCATAAAATGTATAAGCACTGAATAAAACATTAATACCAAACTAGGATACTACAAAATTTACATCACTAACTAAAGCCAGTAGAACTATCAACCATACCCATGCAGCTGCCGCCTTGCCGGGGCGCATGGGCGATCTCTCCGTGGCCTGCTGCCGCTTTACTGCGCCATGACCCGTGTGCGTGTGAAAGAAGGCCAGAGGACCTCCTTCTGGCATGACTGGTGGCTGCCTTGCGGCCCCCTGAGTGTTGCCTTTCCGGCTCTGCACTCGCATACCACGTGCCCTGAGGCCACTGTGTCTCGTGTGTGGGAGTCCGGGCTCGACCACATCCTGGTCCCAAGGTTCACCAGGGCTGGCCCTAGGGAGCGCGCGGCACTCCTCGCCCTCCTCCCTGATGCTCACGCGACGCCGGGCGTGGATGAGAGGTCGCTGCCGCTCTGTGGGCATCCACGGACGGGTGGCCTTGTCACGAGCCGCGCTTACGCCCTGCTGCGTTTCGGTGGGCGTCTTTTGCCGCATGCGTGTTGGAAATATGCCCTAGAGGCAATAATAAATTAGTTATTATTATATTTCCTTGTTAATCGTTTATTATCCATGCTATAATTGTATTGAAAGGAAACTCAGATACATGTGTGGATACATAGACAACACCATGTCCCTAGTAAGCCTCTAATTGACTAGCTCGTTGATCAATAGATGGTTACGGTTTCCTGACCATGGACATTGGATGTCGTTGATAACGGGATCACATCATTAGGAGAATGATGTGATGGACAAGACCCAATCCTAAGCCTAGCACAAAGATCGTAGTTCGTATGCTAAAGCTTTTCTAGTGTCAAGTATCATTTCCTTAGACCATGAGATTGTGCAACTCCCGGATACCGTAGGAATGCTTTGGGTGTACCAAACGTCACAACGTAACTGGGTGGCTATAAAGGTTCATTACAGGTATCTCCGAAATTATCAGTTGGGTTGGCACGAATCGAGACTGGGATTTGTCACTCCGGTTGACGGAGAGGTATCTCTGGGCCCACTCGGTAGGACATCATCATAATATGCACAATGTGACCAAGGGGTTGATCACGGGATGATGTGTTACGGAACGAGTAAAGAGACTTGCCGGTAATGAGATTGAACAAGGTATCGGGATACCGACGATCGAATCTCGGGCAAGTACAATACCGCTAGACAAAGGGAATTGAATACGGGATTGATTGAATCCTCGACATCGTGGTTCATCCGATGAGATCATCGTGGAACATGTGGGAGCCAACATGGGTATCCAGATCCCGCTGTTGGTTATTGACCGGAGAACATCTCGGTCATGTCTGCATGGTTCCCGAACCCGTAGGGTCTACACACTTAAGGTTCTGTGACGCTAGAGTTGTTATGGGAAATAGTATGTGGTTACCGAAGGTTGTTCGGAGTCCCGGATGTGATCCCGGACGTCACGAGGAGTTTTGGAATGGTCCGGCGGTGAAGATCGATATATTGGACGAAGGGTATTGGAGTCGGGAAGTGTTCCGGGGGTACCAAGCTATGGCCAGCATGACCGAAAGGTGTTTCGGGAGCCCCAGCAAGTGTTGGAGGGCCTCATGGGCCTAAGGGGAAGGGGCAAACCAGCCCACTAAGGGGTGGTGCGCCCCTCCCAGCCCCTCTCACGTAACCAGGAGAGGTGGGGGCGCCTCCCCTAGGGCAGCCCCCCTTCCCGGCTTGGGGGGCAAGTTTCCTAGGGGGTGGGGGCGCCCAAACCCATCTAGGGTTTCCCCTGTGGCCGCCGCCCCTTCCCTAGGGAACCCTAGGGCGCCTCCTCCACCCCCCTTACCCCCATATATATTGAGGGAGAGAGAGGGCAGCCGCACCCTTGCCACTGGCGCAGCCCTCCCCCTCTCCCAAGTCCTCCTCCTCTCCCGCGGTGCTTGGCGAAGCCCTGCAAGATTGTCACGCTCCTCCATCACCACCACACCGTCGTGCTGCTGCTGGATGGAGTCTTCCCCAACCTCTCCCTCTCTCCTTGCTGGATCAAGGCATGGGAGAGGCCACCAGGCTGTACGTGTGTTGAACGCGGAGGTGCCGTCCGTTCGGCACTAGGATCTCCGGTGATTTGGATCACGACGAGTACGACTCCTTCAACCCCGTTCTCTTGAACGCTTTCGCTTAGCGATCTACAAGGGTATGTAGATGCACTCTCCTTCCCCTCGTTGCTAGTTTCTCCATAGATAGATCTTGGTGACACGTAGGAAAATTTTGAATTTCCGCTATATTCCCCAACAGTGGTATCAGAGCCAGGTTTATTGCGTAGATTCTTTGCACGAGTAGAACACAAAGTAGCTGTGAGCGTTGATTTTGTTCAATATGCTTACCGTTACTAGTCCAATCATGATTCGGCGGTATTGTGGGATGAAGCGGCCCGGACCGACCTTACACGTACACTTACGTGAGACAGGTTCCACCGACTGACATGCACTTGTTGCATAAGGTGGCTAGCGGGTGCCAGTCTCTCCCACTTTAGTTGGATCGGATTCGATGAAAAGGATCCTTATGAAAGGTAAATAGCAATTAACAAATCACGTTGTGGTTTTTGCGTAGGTAAGAAACGTTCTTGCTAGAAACCCATAGCAGCCACGTAAAACATGCAAACAACAATTAGAGGACGTCTAACTTGTTTTTGCAGGGTATGCTATGTGATGTGATATGGCCAAAAGAATGTGATGAATGATATGTGATGTATGAGATTGATCATGTTCTTGTAATAGGAATCACGACTTGCATGTCGATGAGTATGACAACCGGCAGGAGCCATAGGAGTTGTCTTTATTTATTGTATGACCTGCGTGTCATTTAACAACGCCATGTAATTACTTTACTTTATTGCTAACCGGTAGCCATAGTAGTAGAAGTAATAAGTTGGCAAGACAACTTCATGGAGACACGATGATGGAGATCATGGTGTCATGCCGGTGACGATGATGATCATGGAGCCCCGAAGATGGAGATCAAAAGGAGCAAAATGATATTGGCCATATCATGTCACTTCTTGATTGCATGTGATGTTTATCATGTTTATGCATCTTATTTGCTTAGAACGACGGTAGTAAATAAGATGATCCCTCATTAAAATTTCAACAAAGTGTTCCCCCTAACTGTGCACCATTGCGAAAGTTCGTCGTTTCGAAGCACCACGTGATGATCGGGTGTGATAGATTCTTACGTTCACATACAACGGGTGTAAGCCAGATTTACACACGCGAAACACTTAGGTTGACTTGACGAGCCTAGCATGTACAGACATGGCCTCGGAACACAAGAGACCGAAAGGTCGAGCATGAGTCGTATAGTAGATACGATCAACATGAAGATGTTCACCGATGATGACTAGTCCGTCTCACGTGATGATCGAACACGGCCTAGTTGACTCGGATCATGTAATCACTTAGATGACTAGAGGGATGTCTATCTGAGTGGGAGTTCATAAGATGAACTTAATTATCCTGAACATAGTCAAAAGATCTTTGCAAATTATGTCGTAAGCTCGGGCTTTAGTTCCACTGTTTAGATATGTTCCTAGAGAAAATATAGTTGAAAGTTGACAGTAGCGATTATGCGGACAGTAGAAAGCTTATGTCCTTAATGCACCGCTCAGTGTGCTGAACCCCAAACGTCGTCTGTGGATGTTGCGAACATCGGACATACACGTTTTGATAACTACGTGATAGTTCAGTTAAATGGTTTAGAGTTGAGGCACCAAAGACATTTTTTCGAAACCTCGCGAAACATATGAGATGTTTAGAGGGATGAAATTGGGATTTCAGGCTTGTGCCCACGTCAAGAGGTATAAGACCTCCGACGATTTTCTTAGCCTGCAAACTAAGGGAGAAAAGCTCAATCGTTGAGCTTGTGCTCAGATTGTCTGAGTACAACAATCACTTGAATCGAGTGGGAGTTGATCTTCCAGATGAGATAGTGATGTTTCTCCAAAGTCATTGCCACCAAGCTGCTAGAGCTTCGTGATGAACTATAACATATCAGGGATAGATATGATGATCCTTGAGGTATTCGCGATGTTTGACACCGCGAAAGTAGAAATCAAGAAGGAGCATCAATTGTTGATGGTTGGTGAAACCACTAGTTTCAAGAAGGGCAAGGGCAAGAAGGGATACTTCATGAAACGGCAAATCAACTGCTGCTCTAGTGAAGAAACCCAAGGTTGAACCCAAACCCGAGACTAAGTGCTTCTGTGATAAGGGGAAAAGTCACTAAGAGCGGAATTACCCTAGATACTTGGTAGATGAGAAGGCTAGCAAGGTCGATAGAAGTATATTGGATATACATTATGTTAATGTGTACTTTACTAGTACTCCTAGTAGCACCAGGGCATTAGATACTGGTTCGGTTGCTAAGTGTTACTAACTCGAAATAAAAGCTACGGAATAAATGGAGACTAGCTAAAGGTGAGCTGACGATATGCATTGGAAGTGTTTCAAAGGTTGATGTGATCAAGCATCGCATGCTCCCTCTACCATCGAGATTGGTGTTAGACCTAAATAATTGTTATTTGGTGTTTGTGTTGAGCATAGACATGATTGGATTATGTCTATCGCAATACGGTTATTCATTTAAGGAGAACAATGGTTACTCTGTTTATTTGAATAATACCTTCAATGGTCTTGCACCTGAAACGAATGGTTTATTGAATCTCGATCGTAGTGATACACATTTTCATGCCAAAAGATATAAGATAGTAATGATAGTACCACTTATTTGTGGCACTGCCATGTAAGTCATATTGGTATAAAACGCATGAAGAAGCTCCATGTTGATAGATCTTTGGACTCACTCGTTTTTGAAAAGTTTGAGACATGCGAACCATGTCTATTGGTGTATATGCATGAAGAAACTCCATGCAAATGGACCGTTTGGACTCACTTGATTTTGAATCACTTGAGACATGCAAATCATACCACATGGGCAAGATGACTGAAAGCCTCGTTTTCAGTGAAATGGAACAAGAAAGCAACTTGTTGGAAGTAATACATTTTGATGTGTGCAGTCCAATGAATGCTGAGGCACGCAGTGGATATCGTTATGTTCTTACTTCACAGATGATTTGAGTAGATACTGAGTATATTTACTTGATGAAACACAAGTCTGAATTATTGAATGGTTCAAGTAATTTCAGAGTGAAGTTAAAGATCATCGTGACAAGAGGATAAAATGTCTATGATATGATCATAGAGATGAGTATCTGAGTTACGAGCTTTGGCACGCTATTAAGACATAGTGAAAATCGTTTCACAATTAATACCGCCTGAAACACCATAGTGTGATGGTGTGTCCGAACATCATAGTTGCACCCTATTAGATATGGTGCGTACCATGATGTCTCTTATCGAATTACCACTATCGTTCATGGGTTCGGCATTAGAGACAACCGCACTCACTTTAATAGGGCACCACGTAATTCCGTTGAGACGACCCTGTTTGAACTATGGTTTGGAGAAACCTAAGTTGTCGTTTCTTAAAAGTTTGGGGTTGCGACGCTTATGTGAAAAAGTTTCAGGTTGATAAGCTCGAACCCAAAGCGGATAAAATGCATCTTCATAGGACACCCAAAACAGTTGGGTATACCTCCTAATTCAGATCCAAAAGCAATAGGGATTGTTTCTTGAATTAGGTCCTTTCTCGAGGAAAAGTATGTCTCGAAAAGTTGAGTGGGAGGATGGTGGAGACTTGATATGGTTATTGAACCGTCACTACAACTAGTGTGTAGCAGGGCACAGGAAGTTGTTCCTGTGGCACCTACACCAATTGAAGTAGAAGCTTATGATAGTGATCATGAAACTTCGGATCAAGTCACTACAATACCTCGTAGGGTGACAAGGATGCGTACTGCTTCAGAGTGGTACAGTAATCCTGTCTTGAAGGTCATGTTGCTAGACAACAATGAACCTACGAGCTATGGAGAAGCGATGGTGGGCCCATATTTCGACAAATTGTTAGAGGCCATGAAATCCGAGATAGGATCCATGTATCAGAATAAAGCATGGACTCTGGTGGACTTGCCCGATGATCGGCAAGCTATTGAGATAAATGGATTTTTAAGAAGACGGACGTGGACGGTAATGTCACCGTCTATGAAGCTCAACTTGTGGCAAAGAGTTTTTCACAAGTTGACTACGATGAGATTTTCTCATCCGTAGCGATGCTTAAGTCCGTCGAAATCATGTTAGCATTAGCTGCATTTATGAAATCTAGCAGATGGATGTCAAAACGAGTTTCCTTACCAGTTTCCGTAAGGAAAGGTTGTATGAGATACAACCAGAAAGGTTTTGTCGATCCTAAGGATGCTGAAAGGTATGCTAGCTCCAGTGATCTTTGCATGAACTGGAGTAAGCATCTCGGAGTTGGAATATACTCTTTGATAAGATGATCAAAGATTTTGGGTTTATACAAAGTTTATGAGAAACTTGTATTTCCAAAGAAGTGAGTGGGAGCACTATAGAATTTTTAATGAGTATATGTTGTTGACATATTGTTGATCAGAAATGATGTAAAATTTCTGGAAAAGCATATAGGGTTATTTGAAAAGTGTTTTTCAAGTGAAAACCTGTATTAAGCTACTTGAACATTGAGCATCAAGATCTATAGGGATAGATCAAGACCGCTTAATGGTACTTTCAAATGAGCATATACCTTGACATGATCTTGAAGCTGTTCAAGATGGATCAGTCAAAGAAGGAGTTCTTGCATGAGATGTAAGGTATGAAGTTAAGACTTAAAGCTCGACCATGGAAGAAAAGAGAGAAAGGACGAAGGTCGTCCCCTATGCCTTAGACGTAGGCTCTACAGTATGCTATGCTGTGTATCGCACCGGAAGTGTGCCTTGCCATGAGTGAGTCAAGGGGTACAAGAATGATCCAGGAATGGATCATTGGACAGCGGTCAAAATTGTCCTTGGAGTAAATAAGGACATGTTTCTCGATTATGGAGGTCATAAAGAGTTCGGCGTAAAGGGTTACGTCGGTGCAAGCTTTAACACCTATCCGAGTGACTCTGAGTAGCAAACCGGATACGTATAGTGGAGCAACCATTTGGAATAGATCCAAGTGGAGCGTGGAAGCAGTGTTTACAATATGACCTAGAAATTTGCAAAGCACACATGGATCTGAAAGGTTCAGACCCGTTGACTAAAACCTCTCTCACAAGCAAAACATGATCAAACCTCAGAACTCATTGAGTCTTAATCACATGATGATGTGAACTAGCTTATAGACACAAGTAAACTCTTTGGATGTTGGTCACATGGCGATGTGACCTATCAGTGTTAATCACATGGCGATGTGAACTAGATTATTGACTCTAGTGCAAGTGGGAGACTGTTGGAAATATGCCCTAGAGGCAATAATAAATTAGTTATTATTATATTTCCTTGTTCATGTTAATCGTTTATTATCCATGCTATAATTGTATTGAAAGGAAACTCAGATACATGTGTGGGTACATAGACAACACCATGTCCCTAGTAAGCCTTTAATTGACTAGCTCATTGATCAATAGATGGTTACGGTTTCCTGACCATGGACATTGGATGTCGTTGATAACGGGATCAAATCATTAGGAGAATGATGTGATGGACAAGACCCAATCCTAAGCCTAGCACAAAGATCGTAGTTTGTATGCTAAAGCTTTTCTAATGTCAAGTATCATTTCCTTAGACTATGAGATTGTGCAACTCCCGGATACCGTAGGAATGGTTTGGGTCTACCAAACGTCACAAAGTAACTGGGTGGATATAAAGGTTCATACAGGTATCTCCGAAAGTATCTGTTGGGTTGGCACGAATCAAAACTGGGAGTTGTCCCTCCGGTTGACGTATAGGTATCTCTGGGCCCACTCGGTAGGACATCATCATAATGTGCACAATGTGACCAAGGGGTTGATCACGGGATGATGTGTTACGGAACGAGTCAAGAGACTTGCCGGTAACGAGATTGAACAAGGTATCGGGATACCGACGATCGAATCTCGGGCAAGTACAATACCGCTAGACAAAGGGAATTGAATACGGGATTGATTGAATCCTCGACATTGTGGTTCATCTGATGAGATCATCGTGGAACATGTGGGAGCCAACATGGGTATCCAGATCCCGCTGTTGGTTACTGACCGGAGAACGTCTCGGTCATGTCTGCATGGTTCCCGAAACCGTAGGGTCTACACACTTAAGGTTCGGTGACGCTAGAGTTGTTATGGGAAATAGTATGTGGTTACCGAAGGTTGTTCGGAGTCCCGGATGTGATCCCGGACGTCACAAGGAGTTTCGGAATGGTCCGGCGGTGAAGATCGATATATTGGACGAATGGAATTGGACTCCGGAAGTGTTCCGAGGGTACCAGGCTATGGCCAGCATGACCGAAAGGTGTTTCGGGAGCCCCGGCAAGTGTTGGAGGGCCTCATGGGCCAAAGGGGAAGGGGTAAACCAGCCCACTAAGGGGTGGTGCGCCCCTCCCAGCCCCTCTCACGTAACCAGGAGAGGTGGGGGCGCCTCCCCTAGGGCAGCCCCCCTTCCCGGCTTGGGGGGGTAAGTTTCCTAGGGGTGGGGGCGCCCAAACCCATCTAGGGTTTCCCTTGTGGCCGCCGCCCCTCCCCTAGGGAACCCTAAGGCGCCTCCTCCACCCCCCTTACCCCCATATATATTAAGGGAGAGAGAGCGCAGCCGCACCCTTGCCCCTGGCGCAGCCCTCCCCCTCTCCCAAGTCCTCCTCCTCTCCCGCGGTGCTTGGCGAAGCCCTGCAGGATTGCCACGCTCCTCCATCACCACCACACCGTCGTGTTGCTGCTGGATGGAGTCTTCCCCAACCTCTCCCTCTCTCCTTGCTGGATCAAGGCATGGGAGACGTCATCGGGCTGTACGTGTGTTGAACGCGGAGGTGCCGTCCGTTCGGCACTAGGATCTCCGGTGATTTGGATCACGACGAGTACGACTCCTTCAACCCCGTTCTCTTGAACGCTTCTGCTTAGCGATCTACAAGGGTATGTAGATGCACTCTCCTTCCCCTCGTTGCTAGTTTCTCCATAGATAGATCTTGGTGACACGTAGGAAAATTTTGAATTTCTGCTACGTTCCCCAACAATGCGGCCTTCATTTGGGGCTTGCGCACCCCGTCGCAGGTGAAATTCTTCTGCTGGTTGCTTGTCCACCGCCGGGTCAACACCTGGGATGTCCTCCTTCGGCAAACTATTTTTGATCGTGCAGGGGCTGGATGTCCGGTCTGCTCTGCCGAGCTGGAAACTACGTACCACCTGTTGTTTGGCTGCCCGTTCGCGAGCGCGTTCTGGCGTGCCGTGGGGGTCGCGGTGACCGCGGCGAACACTTCGGTGGATCGGCTCCACGCCTTCGACGTGAGGGTGGCTGTCGGAGGGGCCTCTCCTGACGCCTTTGTCCTCCTTTGCTACTGGCACCTATGGAAGCATCGGAATGGCATGGTCTTTCAGGCTATGGTGCCGTCTCTGTACCGGGTGTTAAGCTGCTGTCATGAGGATGCTGCTCTCTGGCGGGAGCGGTTACGTCCAAGTGATCGCTCGCATGTTGATGCTTAGCTGAGTGCGTTGGTGCGGTGATCCAGTCTGGGTGTGGTTAGATCTCCTCCCCCCCCCCCCCCCCCCCGAGTGTGCGTTGCTGTCTGTAAAAATGAGGGCCTCCCCCCTTCCTTTGGGTGATTTGGCAATAAAATACAGGTGGAGGGGTTGTTATCCCTCCCCTGGTGACAGTTCAAAAAAAACTATCAACCATCAATTTATAACATGAAACCAACCTTTCAAAAACGCATGAATAATCATTGATGTTTCTTGGTTTGTTAGTTCCCATCATATTTTGGGCTAAAATTTGGCCATAATCTGACCTAATAAAATATGGGTTATCAAAAAATTGTAGCATTAAAAACTTATTCCATCTTCTGTTAAAAAGGCCCAATAGAAATAAAAATTAAAAATGCTAATTCCTATGTTTTTCCAGTATAAAAAGCTACTTCCTTCTTTTTCAGCGACTCTAAATCTGTGTGCTTCTTTTTTATTTTTTTAGGCTTCGTACATGTGTGCTTCTGCCCAGCCTGATATAGCCCACAACAATAAGGCCCAAACGCCAGATCGGGACAAGAAAATGAACCGGCTTTCTTCTTACTACAGTTTACCGCGCAGTGCTCAAATGGTGGTTTCCTCGCGGCTGTTATAGTGGTGCTCCGAGCTCACACACAGACCTGGGACTGGGAGGGTGCCCCTCCGTTTGGGGGGGGGGGGGGGGGGGGGGGGGGGGCGGCAGCCCCGCTCGCACCCCCTCAGGGCCGGGCCTGCATACCAAAGGGGCAAGTGAATGTCGTTTTCTCTTGATCATCGGGGTGAACTGTAATTTGTGAAAATCCAGAACATCCATAAAGATAACAAAAAAAAAGAGTATGAGTTGACAACCTTTCAAGCATTTGGTCGATAAAGGGTAGTGGGTAGTGGTCGTTTCGGGTCTCCTTATACAATTTTCTTAAATCAGTGCACACTATATATCCAACTATTGTTTTTATTAGGCACAACCGTAAATCCTCCCTTCTTAGGTACACAATCAACCGGACTTACCCACTTACTTTCAAACAAAGGGTATATTATTACCACATCTAATAAGCGAATTACCTATTTCCTCTCAACATCTGCTATTTTTGGATTTAATTTCCTATGGTATTCTCGTATAGGTAAAGTACCTCCTTCATGTATATCATATGCCTCCATATATATCGGCTACTTCCTTTAAGGTCGACAATGGAATACCTGAAGGCCTTATGTTGAAGTTTCAATGTTTTTCCTTCTCTTCTTCTGAAGTGTTAGAGCTTATAATGAGATGATATTTATTTGGTTGATCATAAAACTTATACCTTGATTCTGATGATAAAGGTTTTATCTCCTGACGTCCGAGTTCTTCATCACCTTTCCTTTCACGCACCTTGTAGAAAAGATAGGCTTAAGCGTATGCAACCTGCAGGGACGCGTGCGTGTTTATATGGGCGCAAGGCCAGAAGATTTACAGGGTTGGTTAGGCTAGGATTGATCTCCAAGTAATCTAACTATATAACTACCATGGGATCATATCTCTAGCCTAACCTGGTTGTTACAACAGATATACACGCACGCACACAATTACAATGTTTAACACTCCCCCTCAATCACAACTTATCTAAGTTGAGATTGTGCCTAAAAATTTCTAACTGCCATAAGGAGAGGGGTTTAGTAAACCCATCCGCAACTTGATGGCCAGTAGGTATAAGCCTGATGTTCAGCAACTTGTCAGCCACCCGTTCTCGAACAAAGTGATAATCAATCTCTATATGCTTAGTCCTGGCATGGAAGATAGGGTTAGCAGACAAGTATGTAGCACCAAGATTATCACACCAAAGTGATGCTGCTCTCGGGTGAGAAATACCCAACTCTGTCAACAAGTTCGGTGCCCAAATAACTTCAGCAGTGGCATTGGCTAGAGCTTTATATTCATCCTTTGTACTTGATCTAGATACAGTTGGTTGTTTACGTGCACTCCAAGAAATCAAGTTACTCCCAAGAAACACTACAAAACCTCCAGTTGATCTTCTATCATCAGGACAGCCTGCCCAATCAGCATCTGAGAAAGTACTTACAAGCATTGAGTCGGACTTGCCAAGTCTGAGTCCATGACTCTTTGTTCCTTGAAGA
This sequence comes from Triticum aestivum, assembly GCF_018294505.1. Lineage (NCBI taxonomy): Eukaryota > Viridiplantae > Streptophyta > Magnoliopsida > Poales > Poaceae > Triticum > Triticum aestivum. Next base: position 838,807,526 of record NC_057801.1, on the reverse strand, counting down.
TATCTGAGTATCCTCTTTACCGTTGTCCAATGTGTGCTAGCAGGAGCATGTAAGAACTGGCATACTTTATTAACTGAGTATGAAATATCTGGCTTAGTTAAAGTCAAATATTGCAATGCTCCTACTATACTCCTATACCTAGTGGAGTCCTCTGCTCCAAGCACTTCTCCATCATAAAGAGACATCTTCTCAGAAGTAGACAAAGGAGTAGACAACGGCTTACACCCTTTCATGCCCATTCTTTGAAGTATCTCTTGAACATATTTTTCTTGTGATAGCAAAATTCCACTCTTTACATTTTTTACCTCAATCCCAAGGAAGAAGTGAAGGCTGCCAAGATCCTTCAACGCAAACTCCTTGCTCAAATCCGCGAGAAGAGCTTCAACTGCTTTAGAGGACAAGATAGTGACAACAATGTCATCAACATAAATGAGCATGAAGATAGTTATCCCACGTCGGTGATAGAAGAACAACGAGGTATCTCCTTTAGAAGGAACAAATCCAACTGACTGCAACTTGGAAGAGAGCCGAGAATACCATGCTCTAGGTGCTTGCTTCAGCCCATACAAAGCCTTATCAAGCTTGCAAATATAATGAGGTGCTTTAGGATGCTCATAACCAAGAGGTTGCCTCATGAACACTTCCTCTTCCAGAACACCATGCAAAAACACGTTCTTTACATCTAGCTATCTGATGCACCAATTTCTAGATACTACAACTGAAAGAATTAATCTGATGGTAGCTGCCTTTACTACCGGACTAAACCTGTCCTCATAATCAATCCCATACCTCTGTTTGAAGCCTTTTGCAACTAGCCATGCCTTGTACCTATCAACAGTGCCATCAGATTTCCTTTTCACCTTAAAAACCCACTTGCAGTCAATTATGTTTTTGCCCTTGACTGGTGGGACCAAACGCCAGGTTCGGTTTTTCATTAAGGCGACATACTCTTCATCCATTGCTTCTTTCCACCAGGGTTCACCAAGAGCTTCACCAAAACTTTGCGGTTCACCTGTTGCACAAAAGAGCCCCAACGAACACAGCCATCTTTATATATTTTGGGTTTAGGAATACCGCTCCTTGATCTGGTGTGAGCAGGTGCAGGAGGAGGCGGCGCCGGTCGCTCAATGTGTTGTTGGAGGCGATTAGGTAAAACAGGCGACCCTGAATCTGCCACAGAAGATCCTCCAGACGACTCCTGTAGCAGATCCTGCTGGATCCGAGGCGAATCAGGCACAAAGAAGGCCTCCTCTACGGAACTGCCATTTGGCGTTCCTGGAAGGCGCCGCAGGTGCTGGTCGGGGGCGCGCGTGACCACGCCCGAGTCTGCGGCCCCGCACGGGTGACGTGGCTCGCTGTAGTCTACTCGTGGTGTTGGCCGCCTGGCCCCGTAGACGGAAGCAGCCGACTGAGGCGACGCGCTAGGGACCCGCCTGGTCCCGCCACAGGTGCGGCCCGCCTGGCCACCGAATCAAAGGTGGGCGGTGATCCCGCGGCGGATTCTCCTGCTGCGCCTGGCGCCTCTATCGCGGCGGATCCCGAGGCCGATTCGCCCTGATCTGCATCGGAGTCAGCGCCAAGATCATCTGTGCCTGTATACATAAAATCATGTGCATTTTCTCCGTTTTCTTCATTGATTTCCTGCATGCTTGCATCAGAGTTTTGGTCAAAGGTATTATAGTTAGACATTGACATGCGATCACCAGTATCTAGTACTCCCCCTTGATCAAAACAGGATGCTGGGAGAAGATGAGAAGGCAAGAGAACAAGCTCCTTGCGGAGTTGTGCGCCGGCATTAGGATGTAGTGTGGCGAAGGGAAACACGCGTTCATCAAAAAACCACGCCGCGAGAAATATAGACCCAACCAGTAGAAATATCGAGGCACTTGTACCCTTTGTGGAGGCTATTGTACCCTAGAAAAGCGCATTGTTTTGACCGAAATTCAAGCTTGTGCTTATTGTAGGGACGTAGATTTTGCCACACGGCACACCCAAAGATGCGAGGAAAAGTGTAGTCAGGTTTCTTGCCAAAGAGACGCTCAAGAGGTGAATGATTTTTTATGACACGGCTAGGCACACGGTTGATAAGGTAGACGGCGGTGAGAAACGCCTCATCCCAAAATTTCAAAGGCATAAAGGCATGAGCAAGTAGAGATAGACCAACTTCTACGATATGCCTATGTTTTCGCTCGGCAGAGCCGTTTTGCTGGTGAGCGTGGGGCATGAAACGTAATGAGTGATCCCAATGCGCTCAAAAAAGGAATTGAGCTTTGGGAATTCAACCCCCCCCCCCCCAGTCTGTCTGCATAGCAAGGATTTTACGATCAAAGAGGCGTTCAACGTGTTGTTGAAAGATACGAAACTTTTCAAATACATCAGACTTATTTTTGAGCGAATAAATCCAACTAAACTTGCTAAAATCATCAATAAAGCTCACATAATATTTTTGTCTGCCTACAGAGACGGGTCCAGGACCCCACACATCCGAAAAAATAAGCTCTAAAGGAGCTTGAGATTCACTAAAAGATTTAGGATAAGGAAGTTGATGGCTCTTAGCCATCTGACAAGCATCACAGACCAATAAGTGCTCCTTTTTATTCGATACGGGAAGACAAAAATCGCGAAGAATTCCCTGAACCACCGGTAGAGCAGGATGTCCTAGGCACGTATGCCACCGTGAAGTGGATGGTTTGACCACGCTAAGAACTTGACCATGAGAAGGGGCTTCTTGGCGGCCGGAGACAGGGAACAAGCCATCCCTACTCTCGTTTTGCAGAATTATCCTCCGAATGGCCGGATCCTTAACAAAAAAGGTTTCAGGGTAAACTTCAAGAAAGGCATGATTATCTTTGATAAGTTGATAGGCAGAAAGTAAACTCTTATCAGCTTGTGGAGAGTGAAGGATATTTTTTAAGTTTAGGGAGCCATGAGGAGTAGATAGAACTGAATGACCAACATGAGCAATGTCCATACCTTGACCACTTGCCGTGTGGATTTGCTCGGAGCCGGTGTAGCGGTCATGGATGGCAGGTTTTTCAAGTTACCCCTCACATGGTTGGTTGTGCCAGTGTCAAAATACCAGTTGGTATCAACTCCATAGGAGTGAGCAGCGTTGGCCGAGCGGTTGCCACCACCGCTAATGCTTCCGCCACCACCACCCCCAGCAGGATTGCGTACGTTGTTGTTGAAGTTGCGGTCAAAACGCCTCCTGTAGCGCCATGCCCCGTGCCCTTCAAACTTGCAGATTTGGCACTTCTCGCGATCACCGCGATCACCGCGGTCACCACCTTGGCGAGGAGCGCCGCCGGAGTTGTTGTCGGAGAAGCGGCCCCCGTGTTATTGTTGTTGTAGCCACGGGAGCCACCGTTGTTGCTGTTGTTGCCGTTCCCCGGACGGTTGTTGTTGCCGCGGCCTCCACCCCTTGTAGCAAGATTGGCGGAGTAGGAGGAGGTCTGTGCGGCGATCCGTGATTCTGCCGCGAGCAGCAGCGAGAACAGCTCGCTCAGGCCGTTCGGCTGATCGGTGATGGTGCGTGTGGAGGCGGCGGAGACGAATCCGATGTACTCTGGCCTGTGCATGAGGCCCTGGATGATGTGGGAGACAATATCATCATCGTTCAGGGGCCTCCCAACGGCGGCAAGTTCATCAGCTATCCCCTTCATCTTGGTGAAGTAGGCAGCTGTGGAGAGATCACCCTTCCTTGTGTGACTGATCTGCTCCCGAAGCTGGATGATGCGAGTGCGGGACTGCGAGGAGAAACTCTCGAGTGGCGCGGCCGTCGAGCAGTTGCTGACCTGCAGAAGGACTTCTCGAGAAAGAGTTGCAATAAAAAACGAAAGCACCTGCTGGTCCTGGGTAACCCACACGGCATGCTGCGGGTTGGGGCTGACGGTGACCATCTTCTTGCCGGCGACCTCCGCCTCCGCTTTGATCTCAGCGGCGGGCTCCTTGACAGAGCCGTCCAGGAAGCCCATCATGCCGGCCGCCCTGATGTGCGGCAGCACTTGAGCCCTCCAGACGAGAAAATTCTCCCGGTTCAACTTCTCGGTGATGGTGTGGCCAAGGGAGGCGAGAGCGGGCGTGGCCATGCCGGAGGAGGATGAAGACATAGCGAAGCTAGATGCGATGGAAGAGACTAGCTCTGTATACCATGTAGAAAAGCTAGGCTTAAGCGTATGCAACCTGCAGGGACGCGTGCGTGTTTATATGGGCGCAAGGCCAGAAGATTTACAGGGTTGGTTAGGCTAGGATTGATCTCCAAGTAATCTAACTATCTAACTACCATGGGATCATATCTCTAGCCTAACCTGGTTGTTACAACAGATATACACGCACGCACACAATTACAATGTTTAACACACCTCATAAGTCTCATATATACACAATAGTCGAAGATCGATCACGGGGTGTCCTGGCACACAGCCCACTCAGCATCCGACTATGTGACGATGTCAAGGGACGATGAACCGCGAATAGCGAATCCATGCATGTAGGTGCCACAGATGTAGCATATTAGATGCTTGACGACAACACTCCGGTGTGTATCCTTGGGTGCATGCATGTGCATACATACTTGACGGACAACATAGGTACTGTAGAGCTCCAGGGATGTTGCGGAAAATTGTAGGATTATGCTAGTCAATTAAATCAGCATAGAAGACTTTGGGCTTGGTCTCGGTGGGCGTGGATGCCGGTTTACAATAGGACATGGCGGCATAGTCGAACAACTCCTCGGCATAATGTTCACGCGACAAAAAGAAGCATGTATTGGTGTGCTGAACATGGACGCCAAGAAAGAAGTGTAGTGGCATAAGATCCTTCTGCTTGAACTCGGAGACTAGGTGATGAATAATCCGGCGAAGAAACATCATTGAAGGCAGCGTCAGAATGATGCCGACAACATAAAGTACCAAAAATGTAGCGTCGCTTCCTTTGTGCAAGACAAAGAATGAGGTGTCCGAGTGTGTACAAGCCAGGATAACGGGATGAAGAAAGTCCCCAAAGCGTGAGTACTAACTCGTGGTGCTTCATGGCGTCCATAAAGGGACTTGCACTTGCACAACAAGCAAACATGATCTGGATGCGTGGCATCAATGAAACCTGTGAGCTGCTGTCAGTACACGTGCTCGGAAAGGACACCATTGAGGAAGGCGTTGGTGATGTCGAGCTGATAGACAAGCCGATCTCGGTAAGCAGCACTATGAAGCACCGTTCAAATATTTGCCGGTTTGAAAACCGGACAAAAGTGTTGGTTTTTGATCGCTTGATCAATTCACCCTAGGCGTATGTGCAAGCTAGCCTCAATCCAAGCAACCAAGCAGGCAGCTGGATTGATGAACAGTAGCAACACACGTCCAAGTTTACGCCAGGGCTAGCTTTAGCTGATCGAGTCGATCGTCTCGACGGAACCCACTTGCGAACGTATAAACTGATCGATGGATTTTGGCCAAAGGCTCGTATCGAGCCTTGTATTATTTCTCTTTTTTATTGCTTTTCTCTTTTTCGTTGTGGTGAAAGATTACAAGGGGTACGCACGTATATATACTAGAGCCAGCTACCCTATAGCTAAACCTACTCGGTTCTGGAGTGCAGTAGTACATGGATACGGACACATATACATATATGATATGTACACTATTTCATGCTTATTCCTAACATTCACCCCCCTAAGTATGACTTGCTCGTCTCGACCTGGGTCCCAAACGTGATTGCTGCTACTCGTAGGCGTTATCATCGGTATTACCTTCGCCATTCCTTGCAGCATTCCAGGGATTGTCTTACTTGTCGTCGGCTCGTCCATAGCTTGATGCCAATGCTCCTTCTTGATCGTGTCTTCAATCTTTACCTGTTCTTCGGTGCTTAGTAGACTGTCTTTCGGATTCTCGAGGGGACATCTTTTGAACCCGAGTGTGACCAAATTTCGGTTTAACTTTGAGTTCCAAGCTCTTGGCGCTTGCTTTAGCCCGTAAAGTGCCTTCCTGAGCTTGTAAACTTTCTCTTCTTCACATTTCTTCTCGTAGCCGAGGGGTTGTTTCACGTACACTTCTTTTTTGAGGTTGCCGTTGAGGAAAGCAGGTTTCACATCCATACGATGAACCTTCCAATCCTCTTGTGCTGCCAAAGCTAGGAGCACTCTCACCGTCTCGATTCGAGCAACCGGTGCAAACACCTCCTCATAGTCAACTCCTTGACGTTGTACGTAGCCCTTTGCAACGAGTCTTGCCTTGTACTTCACAATGGCACCCTTCGTGTCCTTCTTCAACTGGTAAACCCACTTCAAACCTATGGCCTTTTGGTTCGGAGGTCGGGTTACCAAAGTACACGTGCCATTGCTCTTGATCGCCTTCATCTCCTCATCCATGGCGTGCATCCAACTTGAACTTTTGCTCGCCTCTACAAAGTTCGCCGGCTCCTCAACTCCGAGTAAACACAAACCGGAGTACTCGAGCATAACTGGCTTTGCGTACTTGTAGACTTTCTTGAGGGTCTTGTAGCGACGAGGCCCGGAAGAATCCGTTGTGGCTTGTGAAGGAGGCGAAACAAATTGTGTCGGCGTCGATGCACATGAGGAAGATGGTTGAGTCTCGGGCGTGGTAAATGCCGGGTCGTTGGCATCCGCATCGTCGGCGTAGTCGTCGTGATCGTGACCATCATCTCGATTGTCATCATCACTATGCACTTTGTTGTCGATGTCGTTGCCGAGAACTCTACCTGTGTCTTGCGCATCGTTGTCGCTATCACCTTGCGACTCATGCGCGTCGTCGTTGGTGTCGGAACCATGATGATCACTACCATTGTAGTCACCTTAGTTGTGCGTCTTGCCAACCACCTGGACGTCCTCCCCTGCATCATCATCAGTCGGAAATTCAACTGTGAATATGTTACTGTTTGGAGCAACGTCGGCTGCTGCGCTCCAATTCCACGCTTGGTTTTCTTCAAGCACAACGTCGCCTGAAATCCGTAGACGCTTGGTTCATGGGTCGTAGAAGCGGTATGCCTTGGTGCCGGAACTCCTCTCGTATCCGATGAACACCATCTTGCTGCTACGATAGGCAAGCTTTGAGAGATGCGGCTCCACCGTCTTCACATGCGCCACGCACCAGAACGTCTAGACACATTCGGCTTCCGTCCGTAAATTGCTTCATACGGAGTCTTGCCGATCACTGCCTTCGTTGGAACCCGGTTGAGAAGATAGACCGCCGTCGAGATAGCTTCTCCCCAAAAAGTCCCCGGAAGGTTCTTGCTCTTGAGTAAACTTCTCGCCATATCAACAACGATTCGATTGTGCCTTTCAACAACCCCGTTCTGTTGTGGCATATAACGTGCCGTGAGGAGCCTCTTTATGCCAATCTCCTCGCAGTAGTCGTTGAACTCGTTCGACGTAAACTCTCCGCCGCAATCTGTCCTTAGAGTGCGAACCTTCAGCTTGTGTTCCATCTCCGTTGCAGCCTTCAGCTTCTTGAACGCTTCAAACACCTCATCTTTAGAACGTAGGAGAACGACCCACATGTATCTCGAGTAGTCATCTACCTCTAGGAAGAAATACTTGTTTCCTCCGTGAGTTGCTGGAGTGATAGGGCCACATAGATCACCATGGAGCAGCTCGAGTGCATCACTTGCATGATAGGTAGACTGGGCAGGGAACGGCTTGCGGTGCTGTTTTTCAACCAAGCACCCATCACATACTCAATCAACATGGTGAATAAATGGCATCCCAGATACCATCTCCATCTTCGACATCTTCTTCAAGGCGTAGAAGTTGACGTGTCCAAATCTAGCATTGCCATAACCACGAATCATCATCACTCTTGGCGAGCTCGCACTCCGGTTGGGATTGATCAAGGTTGAGGATATAGAGCTTGTTCCGTGTGCGATTTACACGGGCTAGCACGTTTGAGAGGTTGTCGAAGATCGTCATCACTCCGTTCTCAATATCCACCTTGCATCCATTCTCGTCAGGTTTCCCGACAGAGATGATGTTGTTGCGAAGCCTTGGGATGTAGTATACTCCGGTGAGTATGCGATGTTCTCCTGTGAGACCCTCGAAGAGGACAGAACCTTGCCCGCAAATTTCCACATTTGAACCATCACCAAACTTGACCGAGCCTTGAACATCATATTCCAGGTCGAGGAACTTCTCCTTGCACCCCGTCATGTGGTTACTGGCACCCGTGTCGAGGTACCACGACACGTTCTGGCTCCCGAATAACTTTGGTGTTACCTTTTTCTCATGAAGTAGCACCTTCCGGTGTGGTTTCACTACCGCTGTTTGGACGAGATCACAAACTTTCACCATCAGAAGACCTGGACGTTCGTCTTCCTGCTTCGCCAAATTTTCCTTGATCTCCCACTTGTAAGGCTCCATGAGATCACAAACTTCGGCCATCAGAAGACCTGGCGTTCGACTTCCTGCTTCGCCAAATTTGCTTTGATCTCCCGCTTGTTAGGCTCCGGACAATCCTTCGCAAAGTGACCCATCTCGTTGCAGTTATAGCACTTGACCTCAGACATATCCAAGTTCCGTGGCTTCCGCTCTTTAGACCGGTCCGCCTTACCACGACCTTGTGCCTTGTCTTTTCCTTTGCTTTCTTCGGTTTGTCCGCCGCGCTTCGCGTTGCTTGAGCCTTCGCCAAAGTTGCGCCTTCCTTTGCTACTTGGGGACTCCCAATCTGCGCGTGAGTACATGAGTTGGTCATCACCTCCTCCTTTGCCTTTCCGACATCCACGAGCATTCTCTTCCCACGTCCGCAAGCATCCGATCGCCTCCGTTATGGTCATGTCGTCGATGTCGTAAAGCTGCTCGAGCGTGCCGATGATGTACGTGAATTTATCAGTCACCGAACTGAAAAACTTCTCCACAATCTCGGTCTCGTCGAGCTTTGCACCAAGCGCGTGGATCTCTCCCACCAAAGTAGTCAGACGCATGGCATAGTCGTTCACCGATTCAGTTTTCTCCATCTGCAACTTGTGAAATTGGCGCTTCAGCACTTGTGCCCGAGCCTTCGTGACACGATTTTATTCAATCCTCATCTCTTTGAGTGCATTCCACGCCTCTCTTGCCGTCTCAAACTCCGCCAATGTCATCAGCACAGAATCCGGCGCAGACTGGGCTATGGCGGCCATGGCACCTTCGTCGCACTCCTCGTCGACGTCGTCGTCCGTAATGGCATCCCACACTCGAAGGGTTCGGAGAATGATCTTCATCTTCACTGCCCACACGCCGTAGTTGGCATCGGTGAGCATCGGGTACTGGATGGGGATGTTGCGATGCACCTGTACGTTGGCGCCGCCCGTTCCTCCATCACTGGTTGCTGACTTGCCGCTCTTATTCACCTTGTCGCCGTTCATGTTTGCCTTGGAACCGCCGTTGCCGGACTTGACCGATTCCTTGTCGCTGTCCATCATCGTAAATTGTAGATCGTTGAGGCTCTAAATACCAATTGTTGGCTTTCGATCGCGAGATCAATTCCCCATAGAGCAGCAGCACTCGTACGTGCAAAGCTACCAAGCTAGCTAGCAATCACCTTGATTGATGAACAGTGCCTAGCACATGCACATCTAGCCGCATGCTCCTTGTACATGACCTTCGAGCTAGCGATCGATTCTCTTCGGCGTCGTCGGTGGAACACTTGGCGAAAAATAAACAGGAAAAACAGATTGGTAGACTTTGTTGATTGCCGCAGGGGCATGTCGCTCCTGAGCAACCAGGTCCAGCGCCTCGACGCGGTCCACTCCCGCGGTCCTGACGCGCCCGACGCGTCCAGTGCGCACCTATAAAACGCACCGGTCGCGCCCGGCTTGCCGCCGCGTCTTATTGCCCTGCACCGCCACGGCCTTCATGCCGCCGCCGCTGCGCCACCACGCAGCGCCTCGGCGGCCTCCGCGGTCGCCGCACGTACAACGTCACCGCCCGCCGCATCCGCCCCGCGCCATGAGAGCCACAGTACCGCCTACCTCCATGGGCCGACACACGGCCCGGAGCTCCATCGCGCAGCCACCAGCGAGCGCCGCCATCGCTGCCACACCTCCGGCACGGCAAGCACGCCCAAGACACCAAGCTCTGATACCAAATGTTGGAACCGCAGCCCTCTAGAACTACCTCTCTCTCTCACTCGCTCGGACATAGGTGGAAGGAGAGGGACACAGATATTTCCGGCACACATACGCCCCGCCGCACGAACGGCGCCTCGACCGCACGAACAGCCTAATTTTTCATTGAGCACGAACTCGGGCTCGGCACATACCGCAGCCATACCCACACGAAGGACTACTCGAGACTACATCTCTCCTAGCTACTCTCCACTCTGCACAACACCAATAAATGGCTTATATAGCCGGACACACCAGGCATTGGCCTCACGCACGCACGGACACGCATGGATCGCCCGGCCACTAAGCCAACTAACTACGCCATGCACCCACAACCTGCTAGCTACATGCATGGTCAGACTCAGGACGTGCGCAGCCTCCCGCAACAGCCGAGTCCATCCATCTAGCATGCAACCAACTGCTCCGGCCACGCGCACGACGCGGCTAGCCCCAACAGATCGCAACGGCCCTCGTGCATGTAGCTCCTTCACGCGACCAACGTGAGCACGGACTCACGCCGGGACATACACGCCCACGCCCTGCATAGACCGCACCTGGCGCACCCGACGCCAGTCGTCATCGCTCGGGCATGGCTTATTGCCAACAATTCCTAACAAAAAGACCTTGCCCAAGTCAACTCTAGGCCATTGTGTGAACCCTCGCACAACCCATCGCGCCTTGTAGCGGTCAATAGAGTCATCATGATGAGGTTTCTCATGGATCGTCCATTTGCGAGCCCCAATGATAGTTTTCCATCCTGTGTCGAATTTGCAGTATCAAATGATTTATATACCCCCCCCCCACCCCCCACTATTTCTAAGTACAAGGCCACTTCCTTTTCCGTGTAAAACTTTAACTTATAATTTTGGTCAACATAATATGGTTATACATCGCTAATAGTCCCCTCGTCAGTTCGTCACTCATTGTCGCCCTCAATTCAGCGATTCTTGCCACCGCTCACGGACCTGCTGGCTGTCGCTGCTACAGCATGCTGGCTGCTCTTGTGGTCTCGCGCCGTACCGCCGTCCGGCTATCCGCAAGGCTGTGACGGTGTGACCGCAAGCGATCGAACATAATCCTCTCGGTCTTTCAAAAGTACATACTTCCTCCATTCCCTTATACAAGGCCACAAACTCAAATTACAGATACCTAGGTAAAATTTAATGACTACTTTGCAAGCCAACTTTTCTTCTTGTTATCTGGAATCATTAATACGCTAGCATGCATGCAAGGAAGGAATGAGAAGGATGTAGCACAGTGTCATTATGACTACATGCATGCAAGTATTAAACAAGTTGCTAGTACGAGAAAACATCATTAAATTTTGCCTCGATTACTGTTAGTGGCCTTGTATAGATGCAAAATGTATTTTTTATAGTGGCCTTGTATAAGGGAATGGAGGGAGTATATGGTTCATCCATTTCAATTTTAGTATACAGGGTACAGGATTGTTAATGTGTTGACCTGTTGATGCTAAAATTTCTAATTCTATGTATTTTTTTCTTCGTAATTTACTCTTAATAGTTGACAAAAGAAGTCAAAGATATACATATATAATATTATATAGGGGTCATGTCGTTGAGTTCGGCCAAGGGCCTTACCAACATAGGGCCGGCCCTGAATAATGGGCTCTTAGGCTGCTTGTAATGGATAGTATCATAAGTTAGTATCATGCATATGATACTAGTGTATAATATTATATCCCTAATGCATAATATCATATAGTAGTATTATATATAACTTTATTTATTGTCATGCATGACACATAGTAATATAGTATTTATTAGGGCACTTTCAATACATAGCTGCTTAGATAAGGTGCTAAGCATATTAAAAAAATTAGCGACTAATGTCCACAATGCATAGGTGCTTCACTTGTTGGTGCTAAGCTCCCCTCATTTAATGCTTTATCAACTAAACTATTTCATGCATTGGTGGATTTCTTTTATTTAATTGCTTTTGCCTAGGTTCACGTGTCTGGCATTGGTTCTTCCCGGGGTCACGAAACTCACCTCTCTCCTCTTTATTAGCTTGCGACATCAGATTTGTTTCCTACATGGCAGTCTTAGCACATGTATAAGGTGGAGCATTAGGGAGGGCCTTATGATACAGTATCATGATATGATACTCAGCCTCTATTTCTTGATTTAATTATATGACACCTCATCAAAATTTTAATTGACATGCATGATACTATCTATGATACTCCCATTACGACCAGCCTTATGCAAGAGCCCGTCACTACACGTGCTCCTAGGTAAAAATATTTAATGAGAAGAGAGAGATAGATAGAAAATAAGAAAAAGTAGAAACCTTATAGCCAACCTAGTCGGCTCTATTTTATGTGTAACTAATAATGCTAACTCTTGATGACATGGAATGGTCATGTAGCCAGTAGCTGGCTATACTATTCACCATGCTCTTAGCCTTTTGCCGGCCTGCCAAGGCTAACTGGTTCCCATCCTCCATGGCTGCTCACACCGCTGGTGCGACACCTTCGTGGAGCTCATCGGCCATTGTCGCCGAAGACGTATCCCGGTCGCACATCCTCAAGATCAAGGGCAACTCCCACACCAAGGGGCTCGGCAACAGCGAATGCATCACATCCAAGAAGTTTGTTGTGGGGGGCCATCACTGGCACCTCAAATACTACCCTGATGGCAACGTCACATTCGACACCGATTGGGTAGCCATGCATCTATGGCGCGATAATGACACCGACAACAAGGATGTCAAGGCAACTTTTAAGGTCAGTGTGTCATCGCACAGCCAGACAAGTGACCTCCGTGCTTTCAGTCCCAAACGAGGATGGGGATTCAATAAATTCATCAAGAGGAAATATTTGGAGGAATCAACGCTTCTGAAAGATGATTTCTTCAGTATCAGGTGCGATGTCACTCTCACGGAGGAGATCCGCATTGTCTCCAGTGAGACACACCATGCGCGGTTCGTAGTCATGCCGCCATCCGACTTATACCACCAACTCCTCCACCTCTTGGCAAGCAGGTAGGCAGGGGACATGACTTTCGAGGTCGGCGGTGTGCTGTTCCCGGCGCATAGGTACATGCTTGCTGCTCGGTCCTCGGTCTTCTTGGCTGAGCTCTTTGGTCCTATGAAAGAGAAGGAGGCAACCTACATACGGATCGATGATATGGAAGCTAAGGTATTCAAAGCCATGCTTCACTTCATCTACACGGACGCATTGCCTGAGATTGACAACAGTGAATCTATGGAGATGGCACAACATTTGCTGGTAGCAGAAGACAGGTATAACCTCGAGAGGCTCAAATTGATGTGCGAGGAGACCTTGTGCAACTACATCAACCAAAGCACAACAGCCACCATGTTGGTGTTGGCTGAGCAGCATGGTTGTGAAGGCCTCAACGCGGCATGCTTCTCTTTCCTCGCTTCACTCGACAACCTGAAGGCAGTCATGGCGTGATGGCTTTGTCCATCTCAGGAGCAGGTGCCCCTCCATCTTACAGAAGCTCGTCTTGCTCCCTGCTCAGTATTGACTTTGACTAGAAATCAAATAAATAAATAAATTGGAGACTTTTTAAATTCTAAATATTTTTCTCCTATTGCTACTATATATTACCAAAAGAGTAAGGATGACAATGGGTAGGGTATGAGCAGGTTAGAGCCAATACCATACCCATACCCGTATAGTCAGTGGGTACAAAATTCTACCCATACCCGTACCCATGGGTATGAAACTTTACCCATACCCATACCCGACGGGTACCCGTACCCATTGGATACCCAGCGGGTAGGACAAATAGTACACATGTTGTTCACAATTTTACGCTCATTGATAGCACATTTGACCAAAAAAAAACAATTATCTCATCACAATAATAGGTAAAGGAGTAATTGACCAATATCAAAATTTAGAAATCACAACATACTCTTAAGTTAAAGGAGTAGACGAGTCACATGACAAATTAATGACTAATTGACGACAACTTAATATATAATATTAGTTCACAAACGGGCAGGGTATGGGTATACCCGTGGGTATAAGACTATACCCGTACCTACCCATGACTTAATGGGTAGGATATAGGTACTATTCATGGGTATAAAAGTGTGCCCATACCCTGCCCATGCTGGTCGCGGTCCCGCGGGTACCCGTACCTATGGGTAAAATTGCCATCCTTACAAAAGAGATCCATGGTAGTAGCATTTAACTATTGTTGTTATGTTTACGCAGAGAACAAACCTACTGTTGCAACCGTAAATAGAGGTTGGGCCACGGCCACCGCCACTTGTAAGTATGTACAAAGATAGCAATTTCTAAAGTTGTCACTGTGAACATTATAAAACATAAATTGCCATATTTTGGAAGAAAAAAATTATGAAGTTTCCATGTGATCATAAGAAAATTTTCAAAATTTGACCTTTGTGGAAAAGGACTTATGTTAGAAAAAGCAAAAACAACATGTAAATTTTGCCACGATACTAGTACAAATATTTCCAAAAATTTGCCATGACAGAAATATATGCTTTCATGCTCGCAAACACACAAGTCACCTAGTATGTCGCAAGTTTCCAACCAATTATTTTAGTTTTGCCTGCCACAACTATAACTAGGTTGTAGTAAAAAAACATCTATAACTAGATTGGACCAAACTTGGAACATAAGGAATTACATCAAAGCCGGCGTTGCTTCTCCACGGGTACTCAATGATTGTGTCCATCTCCACGTTGTAGTATTCCAGACTTTTCATATGAAGTTTATCCTTGACCTCGACAAGTTTTTGAGTTTGCAAAATGCAGCGGCATAGATGGTTCCCAGATGCTTCGCACACAAGTACCCCATCATCTAGAATAGCTACAGGACGGAGCGACGTTTTTGGCCACTCCCCAGTGGATGATGTAGCTTGACCCATTGCGGCAAGTTTGAGGCAGCACCGTCCATGTCGGCGCACATCCACATATCAAGCGATTGGTCATTGTTTTTCTCGGGGCATACTACACACAACTCTCCACGCAGCTAGGACAAGGTGTACTTCTCTTGGTCGAGTAACGACCAGCAAGGAGGCAGCAAAGGACGCTGAATGTTTCGCCGCCAACCTTAACCGTAGGAAACCAGTTACAGGTTTGTGTTCATATCTGTCCAAGATCAAGAGGAGAGACCCCTCGAAGAAATCCATTCTCCGGCATAACATGATTAGGTGGGGTGGCTGCGCCATCGTGTGGCGCCAATGCTAGTCCATCCTATGATGAACACGTGTACATGAGGTGGGTAGAGGATGCTCGTGGTGAACTCACTTCGGTGGAAGAAGCGAACAACCGCATAGTCGCCAGTCCGGGGTTGCGCCTAGGCCGAAAGAGTTCTATGTTCTAACTAACCCAACAGTTACGAGCGGCACCGACACCTGGGCTCCCTGGCAGCGTGAGGACACAGCGCGTGCCATGGGTAAGCACTAGCACCGAGGACATGGTCACCATCAGTACCAGGTAGTCGCAGTGCACCACCACTGCAGGCAGCGAGTCCATGCGGTGCACAAGGGTCGTTACGCTGCGGGTCTCCTCCCACCGATAGAGACCTGTGGTGGTCACGGCGTGCGAGTCATGTGTACGTTTCTGGCCGGCAAGTTTGATCTGTACAGTGATGAGCAGGCATGGAAAATGTTCCTTGTGGAGGCGAAGGTCACGACGGAAGGACGGGTCGATGGAGATGGTGCCCTCCCATGACTTGGAGACGCACCAAAACCGGAGAAGCGACATGACGGGTAGCCAGAGCAGAATCTCCACGATGACCACGGGATGCGCCGCATTGGCGTCGGTCTCCTCGTCCTCTTCTCAGCCGCCGGTGCCGTCGTCGCGCCTTCCATGATCATGTGGAATAGATTGATCTACTCCATTGCTTGATCGACTTGCTGTATACGCAAGCAGCTTGCATCAGTTTGCTGGGCTGCATGAAAGCGGCCCAGCATGACAAGTTGACAACTGGGCCTGGCTGTAACACATGCGTGAAAAGGGCGGCAACACAACCAAAAGGGTTTTTTAGAATCTTGGAAAAAATAACAAAAATGTTAGGGCATGTACCTGAGACGTTCGTTTCTTTGTGTTGTCTACAAAATCCTGTGCAAAAAAAAAAGCATTATTGTGACCCTTGTTAAAATTGTAGTTTACCATTCAAAACTCTATAGGAATAGGGGAGAATGAACCCTTTAGCAAATTGATATAAAAAATATTTCCTACCGTAACGAAAGTTTGTGCCCACTAGAAGGATGCAGAAAGTATCCCCTTTAGCAGGTGAGGTGCGAAGCCTCCGAGGTCCCATAGGCAGCTTGAGGATGCGACGGGTGGGCCACTTGCACCCCAACTCAGTGGGCAACAACACCAGCCCGTTGCAACGGATGAAGTCGTGATCCAGACGTGTGGAGAAGGACGAGGTCGGCATGGACTGCAGGACGATGTTGTAGTCAGAATAAACGGGCGACATGCAAGAATATTATCGAACATTATAGCTAATAAGTTATAACTACTATAGCCAACATATATACATGCAATTCGATCGAACATTGTTGATGCCCCCCCCCCCCCCCCCCCCCCCCCAAATCCCAGGCATCCTGTGCGTGTGAAGATTACTTTCTAGGGTGACTTTTCCAAACAAGTACTACATGCCAAAGAAATCAAATCCTCAAAACCTTGACATATAAGAGTTGATTATTTTCCAGCCACACCGGGTAAAGTGAAAACAACATAATTTAAACGCAGTGGCTATGTGTAAGTTGTCTTTTTTTTTACAATTCGGGTCAGTCAATTTTCAAAGAACACAACACACTGCACCGAGGCCAAAGACGGTGGTGCCAGAGCGAGTGCAACGAGGCTTGGGGACGCCGGCGACACCTTGGCCGGGAACGAGCCATGGCCGGAAATGACTCCATTTGCCGCCACATCTCAAGTGGAGGCAAGTCGAAAGGTAACGGTTCGAGTGTCTGGGATGCTGACTTGCAGGAGAAGTCTGGTTCTTTTTAAGATTTAGACTTTAGAGGGATGGCCAAAGGCGACGGTGAAGGGAGGGTCGGGTAGCTATGCTGGCGGGAGGGTAGGCGGCCTCGGGCCGCGGAGGTAGGCAAATCAGTTAGTGTCGGCAGGGGACAATTGAAGAACGAAAAGAAACAATACCGACTCGATGTTGATGAAGGTACGATATCCGTCGGATGCTCATCCAATGGTGCGATGGAATCAACTTGCCACACAACGTTTTGTAGACGAGACTTGCCCTTAGTCGGGCCCTAATTTCGAAGGATTGTACTCCATGTAATGGGCATAGGCACGATACAAGTAGCACTATCGATGTCACCCCGAAGCATCATGGCCGATCCCTTGGTGCAGAGCCGAGTCGCATCGCCTCACATTTAGTCTATATCTTTCTTGAAGATGAAACACATACTCACATACACAACGCTTACTAACATATGACGCAGGAATATACTTGCATGCCCACAAACTCGCAACTATTCCGTCCCAAATTCCCAATGAATTGCTGAATTTTGCTTGCCCCATGTATAACTAGATTGGGACCAAGCTTGGAACATAGGGTATTACATCGAAGTTGGCCTTGCTTCCGAGTGGGAACTCAATGGGACTGTCCGCCTCCAGGTTGTAGTATTTCAGACTTTCCACTCGAAATTTATCGTTGACCTTGACATGTTTTCGAGTTTGCAAAATGCAGCGGCACAGATGGTTCCCTTGGGCTTTGCACACGAGTACCCCGTCATCTAGCACAACCATCGGACGAAGCGACGTTTGTGGCCAGTCCCAGTGGATGATGTAGCGCTTGTCCCACTGTGGCATGTTGGAGCCAGCAGCGTCCATGTTAGTGCACATCCACATATCAAGCGACTGGTCGTTGCTTTGCCGGGGACATGCTACACACAACTCTCCACGCAGCTCAGACAAGGTGGAATTCTTTTGGTCGAGCAACGACCAGCAAGGAGGCGGCGGAAGGACGCTGAATGTTTCGCTGTCCAACCATAACCGGAGGAAACCAGTCATACACTGGTAGAAAAAGAGGCTTCCGTCCAGCCCCATTAGTCGCGAAACTGTAGGAACCGCGACTAATGAAGTCTTTAGTCGCGGTTCGGCAGACGAACCGCGACCAAAAGCTTGGGCCAGGGCGCTCGGTGGCCAGCTGGTGCACGTGAGGGGCTTTAGTCGCGGTTGGCCAGGCCAACCGCGACTAAAGGTGCCCAAAGGCCTTTAGTCGTGGTTGGCCTGGCCAACCGCTACTAAAGCTCCTCCCCTATATATACCAGTTCAGCGCACTCACTTAGCCATTTGGTGCCACTTCTCTTCACAAGGGGGTGTAGGTTTGCTTTTGGTTCCTCTTATGCACACAAGGTGTTTGATGAAATGCCCAACAGCATGAAACAAACATGATATGAAGTGTTGGAGCCACACTTGAGGTTCCTCCTCGATCGCGGTTAGCAACTTGAACCTTTCATGCATGTGTGTCATTGATAAAATATGCATGTGTGTTGTTCATTGTTTAATTTCTATTGTTTATAGCTAGTTACTTTAACAAATGCATGATGGTTAATTATATATTTTATATTATAATAATGCAGATGAATCGGCAATGGATGTACGGTAACCGACTCTCCCGCGAGTTCACTACGGGTTTGAAAGATTTCCTCGTAGTGGCTAATGCGAACAAGCAGAAGGGTTTTGTTATCTGTCCATGTGTTGACTGTAAGAATCAGAAGGGTTACTCTTCCTCAAGAGAAGTTCACCTGCACCTGCTTCGGCACGGTTTCATGCCAAGCTATAATTGTTGGACCAAGCATGGAGAAAGAGGGGTTATAATGGAAGAAGATGAAGAAGGGCATGATTTCATCGATGAAAGCTATCTTGCTCATTTCGGTGATACTTTCATGGAGGATGCTGAAGGTGAAGGGGAAGGTGAAGGGGAAGGTGAAGGGGAAGGTGAAGGTGAAGGTGAAGAAGAGGCACGTGATGAGACCGTTGATGATCTTGGTCGGACCATTGCTGATGCACGGAGACGCTGCGAAACTGAAAAGGAGAGGGAGAATTTGGATCGCATGTTAGAGGATCACAGAAAGTCGTTGTACCCTGGATGCGATGATGGTCTGAAAAAGCTGGGCTGCACACTGGATTTGCTGAAATGGAAGGCACAGGCAGGTGTAGCTGACTCGGCATTTGAAAACTTGCTGAAAATGTTGAAGAATATGTTTCCAAAGAATAACGAGTTGCCCGCCAGTACGTACGAAGCAAAGAAGGTTGTCTGCCCTCTAGGTTTAGAGGTTCTGAAGATACATGCATGCATCAACGACTGCATCCTCTACCGCGGTGAATACGTGAATTTGAATGAATGCCCGGTATGCACTGCATTGCGTTATAAGATCAGAGGCGATGACCCTGGTGACGATGTTGAGGGCGGGAAACCCAGGAAGAGGGTTCCCGCCAAGGTGATGTGGTATGCTCCTATAATACCACGGTTGAAACGTCTGTTCAGGAACAAAGAGCATGCCAAGTTGTTGCGATGGCACAAAGAGGACCGTAAGTCGGACGGGGAGTTGAGACACACCGCAGATGGAACGCAATGGAGAAAGATCGACAGAGAGTTCAAAGATTTTGCAGCTGACGCAAGGAACATAAGATTTGGTCTAAGTACAGATGGCATGAATCCTTTTGGCGAGCAGAGCTCCAGCCATAGCACCTGGCCCGTGACTCTATGCATCTACAACCTTCCTCCTTGGTTATGCATGAAGCGGAAGTTCATTATGATGCCAGTGCTCATCCAAGGTCCGAAGCAACCCGGCAACGACATCGATGTGTATCTAAGGCCATTAGTTGATGAACTTTTACAACTGTGGGGCAGACCTGGTGTCCGTGTGTGGGATGAGCACAAAAAAGAGGAATTTAACCTACGAGCGTTGCTTTTCGTAACCATCAACGATTGGCCTGCTCTTAGTAACCTTTCGGGACTGTCAAATAAGGGATACAATGCATGCACGCACTGCTTACATGAGACTGAAAGTGTACATTTGCCAAATTGTAAGAAGAACGTGTACCTTGGGCATCGTCGATTTCTTCCGAAAATTCATCCAGTAAGAAAGAAAGGCAAGCATTACAACTGCAAGGCAGATCACCGGCCGAAGCCTGCGGAACGCACTGGTGCTGAGGTATTTGATATGGTCAAGGATTTGAAAGTCATCTTTGGAAATCAGTTCCGAAGGGAGCTGACGGGCACGCAACCATGTGGAAGAAGAAATCTATATTCTGGGAGCTAGAATATTGGAAAGTCCTAGAAGTCCGCTCTGCAATCGACGTGATGCACGTTACGAAGAATATTTGCGTGAACCTCCTAAGCTTCTTGGGCGTGTATGGGAAGACAAATGATACAAAGGAAGCACGGCAGGACCAGCAACGTTTGAAAGACCCTGATGACCGGCATCCGGAATGGTTTCAAGGTCGTGCCAGCTACGCTCTGACCAAAGAAGAGAAGGTCATCTTTTTTGAATGCCTGAGCAGTATGAAGGTCCCGTCTGGATTCTCGTCCAATATAAAGGGAATAATAAACATGGCGGAGAAAAAGTTCCAAAACCTGAAGTCTCACGACTGCCACGTGATTATGACGCAATTGCTTCCGATTGCTTTGAGGGGGCTCCTGCCGGAAAATGTTCGAGTAGCCACTGTGAAGCTATGTGCATTCCTCAATGCAATCTCTCAGAAGGTAATCAATCCAGAAGATCTACCACGGTTACAGAATGATGTGATCCAATGTCTTGTCAGTTTCGAGTTGGTGTTCCCGCCATCCTTCTTCAATATTATGACGCACCTCTTGGTTCACCTAGTCGAAGAGATTTTCATTCTCGGTCCTGTATTTCTACACAATATGTTCCCCTTCGAGAGGTTCATGGGAGTATTAAAGAAATATTTTCGTAACCGTGCTAGGCCAGAAGGAAGAATCACCAAGGGCTATGGAAATGAGGAGGTAATTGAGTTTTGTGTTGACTTTGTTCCTGACCTTAAGCCGATTGGTCTTCCTCGATCGCGGCATGAGGGGAGACTAAGTGGAAAAGGCACGATCGGAAGGAAATCAACGACATGTATGGACGACCATTCTCTGACTGAAGCACACCACACTGTACTGACCAATTCCAGCTTGGTGGCTCCGTACTTTGAGAAAGACAAGAATATTTTACGCTCGGACAACCCGGGGAAGCCTGAATCCTGGATTAGGAAGGCCCACATGGAGACTTTCGGCAGTTGGTTGAGAAAACATTTAATGAATGACAATGATGTTGTAGATCAGCTATACATGTTGGCCAAGACACCATCTTCGACTATAACGACTTTCCAAGGGTACGAGATAAATGGGAATACATTTTACACGATCGCCCAAGATAAAAAGAGCACCAACCAAAACAGTGGTGTCCGCTTTGATGCAGCAACCGAGAATGGGCAAAAGGTCACATATTATGGTTACATAGAGGAGATATGGGAACTTGACTATGGACCCTCCTTTAAGGTCTCTTTGTTCCAGTGCAAATGGTTCAAGCTAACAGGAGGTGGGGTAAAGGTGGACCAACAATATGGAATGACAATGGTGGATTTCAACAATCTTGGTTACCTTGACGAACCATTCGTCCTAGCGAAAGATGTCGCTCAGGTTTTCTATGTGAAGGACATGAGTAGCAAACCGAGGAAACGGAAAGATAAGAAAACGATCAGTACATCATGCGATGATCCAAAGCGCCACATTGTTCTTTCAGGGAAAAGAAACATCGTGGGAGTGGAGGACAAGACAGACATGTCAGAAGATTATAATATGTTTGCTGAAATTCCGCCCTTCAAAGTGAACACCGACCCAAGCATTAAGTTAAATGATGAGGATGCTCCATGGATACGGCACAACCGTAAGCAAGCAGGGACACAACGGAAGAAATGATGTGTAATAATTTATTGTACCAAACTTTGTTGAATGGATCATGTGAATTATATTACCCGTGATGTGTTTGGTGTCCATTTTCGAATGATTCAAGATACCACTGATGATACATGAAATTTGGAGTGATTTAGTCATACTCCTGCCTAGGCGTATACAATTTTGAATTGAATTAGTTTTATTTTTCTGAATTTTTTGATATATTATTTGTATTTTTAACATTTTGAATTGAATTAGTTTTATTTTTCTTAATTTTTTGATATATTATTTGTATTTTTAGAATTTTGAATTGAATTAGTTTTATTTTTCTGAATTTTTTGATATAATATTTGTGTTTTTAACATATTGAATTGAATTAGTTTTATTTTTCTGAATTTTTTGATATATTATTTGTATTTTTAACATTTTGAATTGAATTAGTTTTATTTTTCTTAATTTTTTGATATATTATTTGTATTTTTAGAATTTTGAATTGAATTAATTTTATTTTTCTGAATTTTTTGATATAATATTTGTGTTTTTAACATATTGAATTGAATTAGTTTTATTTTTCTGAATTTTTCGATATATTATTTGTATTTTTAAGATTTTGAAAAAGAAAAAGTATTTTAAAAATACCTTTAGTCGCGGTTGGCCTGCCCAACCGCGACTAAAGGTCGTTGCGCGCGGGAACGAAAAACCCGCCAAAAAAGCCCTTTAGTCGCGGGTCGCCTCCCCAACCGCGACTAAAGGTCCTCCCCAACCGCGACTAAAGGTTGCCCTTTAGTCGCGGGTCGCCTCCCCAACCGCGACTAAAGGGGGGGGGCTATAAATACAAGGGCCCGACCCGTCGCGGGCATTTCTCGTCTGCTCTGCCGCGCCGAAGGCCTGCCGCCGTCGCCCTCGCCCTCGACGCCGCCCGCCGTCGCCCTCGCCCTCGACGCCGCCCGCCGTCGCCCGCCGCCCCCTCTCGCCCACGTACGGCGCCCGCCGCCCCCTCTCGCCCTCGTACGCCGCCCGCCGTCGCCCGCCGCCCCCTCTCGCCCACGTCCGTCGCCCGCCGCCCCCTCTCGCCCACGCCGGCCGGACTCCCTCGCCCACCGCGCCGCCTCTCGCCCGCCCTCAACGCCGCCGCCCGCCGTCGCCCGCCGCCCCCTCTCGCCCACGTACAGAGAGCTAGCGAGATGGTGGAGAGGGAGAGAGAAATTTTTTTTGTTCTTTTTAATTTTAACTAGTTAATTAGTTTAACAAAAACGGTAAAATAACTAAACAAAAAACGTATAACCGTAAAATAACTTAATTAACAAAAAACGTATAACTTAACAAATAACCGTAAAATTTGATAATTAACAAAAAAAACGTATATACGGAGAGGGGGCGGCGAGGGGGGCGGCGATGCGCGCGGTGTTTTTTTTAGGGATCGAGAGGGGGCGGCGAGGGTTATACATGTGTGTTGTCCTCGCCTCCCTCTCCGTGACGCCGTCGTCTGCCGCCCCGTCTCGCGCTCTACCGCGACACCCTCTCCCACCCCTTCCTCGCCCCCTCCTTTTGCCACCGCCCTTTTGCCACCGCCACCGCCACCGCCCCCCTTCTTCACTTAATTAATTTGTTTTTACTACATGTTTTCAGGACTGACATAATGGCGGACGATAGAGCTGACCCGATTATGGAAAACTATGATCCGGACGGTGAAGCACATATGTTCGGCATCATAAACGGCGATATTCTATATGTGCCGACCGGACAAGAAGAAGATGATATCTCTTCTTATCTGAACCTTGACGGTGAAGATGAAGGGCGCCGTCAGCAAGATGATGCCGAACAAACGTCGATAAACGACGATCTTCAAATGGAAGTAGCAACCACCTCCGGCGCCGAGGTATATATATACATTGAGCCTCTGGTGATACAAACTAACTGATTTGAATAAATATGTGTGGACTAACGCGCGCGACTCTCTTTCTTATTTTAGCCCTCGGCCGGATCGTCGAAACAATCGAGTACGTCGTCAAAGCGTGGCCCAACCAAGACGATGAAACAAGGAGAAACATGCACCATCGAGGTTGTCGACAGTGCAACTGGCAGGCCACTGGAGCCCCGCAAGAACGCCACCAAGTTTGTCAACCAATGCGGAGCCATTGTTAGAGACAACGTCTCGATCACCGTCCAGGAGTGGAATAAGCCAAAGAAGGCACGAATTGCTGGTTTCACTTTTGTCGATAAGAGAACAAAAAAAGATTGCTTCAAGAAGCTTATGGAACATTTCGTTCTACCTCCGGAATACAACAAATTCGATGAGGAGGGTAACAAGATTGAGGAAAACAAGGAGAGGAGGAGGCTAGTCAAACAGTTCGCTCTTCATAAGATGGCCGACGCATTCCGGAAATTCAAGCAAAATCTAGCCCATGACTTTGTCAAGCAGAACAAGACTCCGGATTTCAAAGGACAATATGAGAAACTGAAACATGATTGGCCAGAATTTGTGAAGCAAAAGAAATCGGAGCAGTTCATTCAAATATCGAAAAAAATAAGGAAAATGCGGCTAAGAAGGAGTACAATCATATTATGGGGCCAGGAGGGTATCGCCTTTGGGAGCCTAGGTGGGAGAAGATGGAGAACGAGCTGAGGGCGCGAGGAATCCGTCCAGGTACGGAGGGATGGGACCCAAGGGCCAAAAGCTGGTGGTACGGGCATGGGGGAACGCTGAACCCGAAGACAGGGGAGTGTGTTTACCGGGGCAAAATAATTAAACCCACCCAAGCCCTTATTGACGCAATGAGGGATGCTCAAGAGGGGAAGATCAAGTTCAACAGAGAGAACGACGCGCTGACAAAAGCGCTCGGGAATCCTGAACACGGAGGACGTGTACGAGGCATGGGGCACATTCCGTGGAAAATAGGGTTCCCCCAGAATGATGACCCGTACGGTTACAGAAGCCGGAAGAGAAAGATGGATCGGGAAGCAGATGTTGTGGCGCGGCTGGCATCGGAAATGGATGTGATGAAGAAAACCGTGAGTGTACTAGTAGCCGAACGAGATGCAGCTCGGGCGCAGCATGAAGATCATCCAGCGGATCTCAGAAGCCAGCAGCGGAGAAGCAGTGTGGCTTCCACGGAGGCCCCACCGGCTGGTGCAGATGCACCGACGATCGAAATTACTGCACCGGAGCCTCTGGTGGTCGAAATTACTGCACCGGAGCCTCTGGTGGTCGAAATTACTGCACCGGAGCCTCCTCGCTACCCCGTGGACGATATAAAGGAGATGAAAGAATGTCATCTGTATTATCCTATCGGGAACATGTCCATGAAGGTAGCCATCGGCAGTGCTTTACCATGTTTACCTGGAGCACTCCACCACAACAACCCCATTCAAGATGGCTATGCTCGTGTCACGGTGGAGGACATAGTCC
The DNA here is from genome assembly GCF_018294505.1 of Triticum aestivum. NCBI lineage: Eukaryota > Viridiplantae > Streptophyta > Magnoliopsida > Poales > Poaceae > Triticum > Triticum aestivum. Next base: position 838,782,120 of record NC_057801.1, on the reverse strand, counting down.
AAGGGTTTGAGGACCTGGAGATTGACATTGCTACACCTGAAGGGGAGAAAAGACTTGGAGATGTCAAGCGCCATTTCATTCTATGGCAAAATAAGTTTATCAAGTTTCCAGGCGAGGCGCCAAGGACAACAAGTCCACCCCCCTACGGTGGTGGCGGTTCACCTACACCTCCGTCACGTCAGCCGACGCCCCCCAGTCCACAACGTCCGGCGGGTGATCAGACGCCGCCCCCCAGTCCTCGTCCGGCGGGTGATCAGACGCCGCCCCCCAATCCACCTCCGGCAAAGAAGAAGAAGCAGTCCTGGATTATTAACCCGGACCCTTATGTACCTAAGACCACAAAGGTACCGGAGCCATCATTGAAGCCTCTCCCCACAAGGCCTTGGGAACGTAGTGCCGAGGAAACTGCCGCGGCCGCGGCTGCTGATCATGAGAAATGGAAGGCGGACTGCAAGAAGAAAAGAGAGCCCGAGCCCAAGCCAGTATTTTCTGATGAGCAAAAGAAGTGGGCTAAGTCATTTTTGAGCACACCGACCCAAGCCGCGAAGAATCTGCCTGACGACTATGCACGTGAACTTCGTAGGCAGGCACTCATGTTGAAGGAGAAGAAAGAGCGGGCGGAGAACCAGGAGAACAAAGCCTTGGAGGAGGCCGAGAAAACGGAATTAGAAAGTAAAAAAAGCGGGAAACGAGTTGCCCAGCTCGGGGAACAAAGTAAACAATCGATTGCCCCGCTTATAGTGAAAGCCGCCGGTCCGGATGACCCCGATATCATAGCAGCTGCGGCAGCACATGGATTGACTGTAACGAGTGCCAGAGAACAAGCGGCCAACTTAGGTATTACTCTTCGTGAACTGTTAGGCCTTGATGAGGCGCCAGTGAAGGAGGTAGTAATTACATATGTGAAGAATGGGCCTCTCGTCGAGCCTGCGCAGGAAGAGGATCTACCTCCACAAATGAAAGGTCTGCTGAAATGGTACAAGGGTTACATAAAAAATAAAAACGCCAAAGAATATATTTATGCGGAAGTTAGATATGAGCATCACTTCAAACATTACTATGTACAAATTCATCTGAGTGAATTGTTCCAGCTTTTCAATCTGCGCGAGCTCGACAAATCTATCATCAGTTGCTACGTTCTGTAAGTGATTTATTTCTACCCCATCTCGTTCATATTGCCTGCACTATATATATGTCCTAACTATATTGTTGTGTCCGCTATTATACATGCAGAATGAAGATTAAGGAATGCAGAGTAAGGAACATCCATGATGTTGGGTTCATTGACCCACACATCGTTAATGGATATGTGTTGGAGCATCACCCCGCCGACATGGAGGCAGACCTGGCAGTTTCTTACAAAGCAGGAACTCAAAAGTGATATTCTATTTCCTTACCATTTTGGGTGAGTGTTTCTGTCTTGAGCACATTCTCTTTTGTTTACTCCATGCATGGTATGTGGCCGGCTAATCGATGAGTTATGCATGACGTACTGTGCATGTATCGTGTCCGCAGGTTCCACTGGATTCTGCTAGTAATTAAAGTTGACACCTCAGAATGTCTCGTCCACGACTCTCTGAATAAGGATCCAAAGCTTTGGGTCGACATGAGAAGAATGCTGCAGAAGTAATTATTTTCATTCATTTGCGCTCTATATCGATCGGCCTATTTCGTTCATTTCCTAATATCAAGTAACTAATAACTCTCTTGTTCATTTAATTTTCTTTGCCTCGTAGGGTTTGGAGACGGTTCGTAGATACAAAGGTCGGTGAATTCAAAAAAGAGCTAGAATTCAAAAGGGCAAATGCTAAGAATGGTGAGGATATTCAGCCAGCGGGGACCAATCTATGTGCATACTATGTCTGTGAGATGATCCGGAGATACACCTCTGAGCGGGTTCCGAGTGATACCAATGCTCAGAGGAATAACCTCCGGATGATGCTTAGTCCAGAAGCTCGCTTCCGACCACTTCAAGAGGAACTAGCTGGATGGTTCAGGAGGGAAGTCCTCCATCCTAAAGGAGAACACCATTACGAGGACGTAGAACTTTATATGCATTAAATTATGTATGAAAACTTGTTCAAAATTGTATATGGTCATCCGATGATATTGAATATATATTGTATATTCCTCTTGAATTCTTTTTGGTTCTAATTTTAAATTTGTTTGAAATTGTACATTCATATGCATGTATATAGTACCGTAGAATATGTGAAACTCCTTCAAAATTAAAATAAAGCACAAAAGAAATAAAACAATACAAATTAAACAGAAAACAGGTTTAGGGGGGGGGGCTAAAACCCTAAACCTGCGGCGGCCTTTAGTCGCGGTTGGCCAGAAGAACCGCGACTAAAGGTCGTCCGCCCCGACGGCCGCCTGGCGCCCACGTGGACGGGCCTTTAGTCGCGGTTCTTAAGCAACCGCGACTAAAGGGTGGGGCCTTTAGTCGCGCCCGTTCGGTCGCGGTTGCGCAACCGCGACTAATGGCAGTTGCGAACCGCGACCAAAGGCCCTTTTTCCACGAGTGATAGCCTGCTGATATTGGCCGATGGTCCAGAGAAAGGACCCCTGGAAGAAAATCGTTTCTGCCATAACATGATGAGGTGTGGCGGCTGCGCGCCCACGTCTGACGCCAATGCTGGTCTGTCCCTATGGTGAACACCTCCACATGAGGTGTGAAGAAGGTGGCCATGCGAGGGTCAGATCGGTGGAAGAAGCGGGCAATAATGAAGTCACTGGTGCAAGGGTTGCGCCCTATGCCGTAAACATGGCGGCTATCCTCAGGGCTAGTGGTGGGATCCTGGCTCTCTGGCAACGTGAAGACACTACCTGTAGTCGGATTGAACACACGCACTGCGGATATGGTGGTGGTCATCAACACCAGGCCGTCGCAGTGCGCGAATTCGTATGTCACCCCTTTGGGCAGGGAGTCTGTTGAGTCCATGGGGTGCACAAGGGTTGTGGCGCCGTGGGTCTCCTCCCATCGGTAGAGACCTGTGGTGGCCACGGCATCGGAGTCACGCGTATCTTTCCTGCCGGCGAGCTCTATCTGTACGGCGATGAGCAGGCATGGATGCTGCTTCCGGTGGAGGCGAAAGTCGCGTCGGAAGGACGGATCGACGGAGATGGTGCCGTCCCATGCCTTGGAGACGCACCTGAACCAGAGAAGCGACCTGACGGGCAGCCGGAGCAGGATCTCGGTGACGACCTCGATCGTGCGGGACGTGCCGTGCGTGCCGCCGGTGCCATCGTCTCGCTTTCCATGGCCGCGCGCGTGGAATCATCAACCCGTCACGGTGGAAACAGACCGCGGGCTGCACGAGTAGGGCTGGACCAAAAGCTCGTAGCTCGCGAGCTTAATGAGCGCTCGATAGTTCGACTCGTTAAGCTCATAGCTCGCTTTTTAATGAACAGAGCCAATCATTGATTTTAGCTCGCTAAGCTTAACGAGCTTAATGAGCGAGCTAACGAGTTTCACGAGTAGCTCGTTAAGCTCGTTAGTTACAACACAATACATATTTTTATCTTATGTGACAAACTTTTTGTAGCACTTCGGCCCATCTATTTAATCTAATCAATATATGAGGCAACAAACTACTTCATTTCTTTTTGTAGTCTTCATACTTCATCTTGAAAACCATACCTAAACATTCATCATGTATATTATAACACATTATAATCTGTTAACGAGCGCTCGCGAGCGCTCACGAGCTTAACGAGTTTCAAACGAGCCGATCCGAGCAGGGTTTTCTGCTCGTTAATCTTAACGAGCTTAACGAGCCGAGCCTTAACGAGCGCGAGCTTAACGAGTACGAGTTTAACGAGCCGAGCTGCTCGTTAGTCCACCCCTATGCACGAGCAAGCGGGCTGCACGTTACGGTGGAAACGCATCAATATTTTTTTTTGAACATAAAGCATCAATATTAACGTGTCTGTTTTCCTCTAGCAGACCACACCAGACCATACGTACGTATACGCGTTGGCCTTTTGACTACCGCTCGACATCACTAGCCTGTAGTAACCCGCTCAACTTCTCGTGTGCCTACCGCAACACCCGACGATGTCCATCGCCAATCGTCCCGAGTTCACGCACATCAAATGGTCGCCGTTCAGCCGTGATGATGGTCGCCACACATCAGTACAACCCACTACAGAATCTTCCTCTCAATTTGGATTTTTTTTTCTCCTGCATGCGTCCTTGCACTACTTGGCAACAAAATAAGGACGGCGCATCCCCGACTTTTCTGACTTAATTCCGCTCTGGTTACCCTTCCAAGAAATCGACCGAAACACACCAGCACTGCTCGCCCACCAACAAGGCTGAATCGAACGCGTCACAAATATTAGTATTCGAGGAAACATACATACTCCATATATGGTGACCGTAGATGAAACTTAGAGATATAGTATATATATAAGATAGTCTAGCCAGGTCGGTAGGCTCTTTTCTTGTGTAGATCGGAACGGTACCATCGATGGTTCATGACCCTGTGTACCGGTGCAGATAAGCTTTGACTTTTGGCTCCACTTAAGCTTGGACATGAAATACACCGAATCAGATAGCCTCGTGTAGCAGCGGCGGTGACCATGTTGTGGGGTGGTGTGTTCAATTCTATGTGCGGGCTCTTCTTGTGTCCTTTGTGGCGCCGCCTACACATCGAATCATCAAGAGATAGATAGATATTTCAAACGAAATAATTCAATGCACCACCATCCAACCTACCCCCCTTTTTTTTGCGGGGGAAATAGCATTATATTACTCAATCACGACATCCTTACAATCATTCAAAGCTATCTCCACTACTTCAACTGGACCAGCACCTAACCAGGTCATGGTCCTACCTTGGGTTCTAGCAAAACTAGCTAAGCTATCACTAGCTTTATTTTGTGTTCTCGCGACATGAGAGATACAGGTTTTCCGAAGACCCATAAGGTACTTAATCTCTCTAACAATTGAAGAGTAAACAGATCGATCTGTGTCCGAGCTTGATATGAGAGAAACCACCTCAAGGGAATCCAACTCCAAAGCAACAGGCAGATCACTGCGTTGTAAAGCAAGTGATATACCCTCCATACATGCACGAAGCTCCGCCTCAAGGGGGTCTCTGCACGAATACAAAGCCCTGCATGCAGAAAAGTTAATAGCTCCCAGATGATCACACAAGATCATACCATCCATATGCGTCCTGCGCGGCAGCTTCGAAAATTTTGGCAACCAAGGTCCGGCTAATGTTATGCACTTGTTGTTCCAGTGCGCTAAGGTTGTGAAGGTCATGAGTTCATATAGAAGGCTTGCCAGATAAATCGGTCAGGCCAAGTTGTTCTCGAGCATCTCGTGTGCCTTTGAGAACCATCTGTTCGAGTCCTTGGTTTGCCAAATCTGAGAGAAACCATAGCGACTGCTGCGTGGTACTTGTTGTTCGAACGGAGGAAAGTAACACATGGAGAACAAACGCAAACCGCAGCACAGATCCAACTTGCAGTGTGAGGACTAGCTTCAAATTTTGTGATGGCATGTAAACGATGCATCTGTGTTGAGTTGATTGAATTGAATTAAATAAAGGATGAATTTTTGTCAAATGAGAAAATAAACAAGGATGAAAAATTGAAACCCCAGTCCCCACCCGACCAACCCAAAACTAGCTCGCAAACTCCTCCTCTCCAATCCCGCCGCCGCCTGCTCTCCCCGCCGGCGACCCCGTCTCCCCATTCCCACCGCCGACCTTCTCTCCCCCGCCGCCGGGCGACCTCCCTCGTCAGCTGAGCTCGTCCATCCACCCATGGAAACCCTAGCCTTCCACCCACCCACCCATGGATGATGGATGGATGGATGGAGGGGTGGATGGGGTGCACCAGTTCCGGCGACGACGGCGCCGGATCCGCACCCAGCAGCGCGATGGAGGCCGCTCGCACCGGGATCCACCCCCTTCTCTCGGTGGACCACACCAACACCGGAGCTTGCTGCTGCGGTGGCCCTCGACGCCGGCGCATCTCCGAGGGCCTGCACGACCTGGATGCCGGCGCAAGGTACGCACGAACGCCCTCCTCCTCCTTCCGCCCCCATCCTCCCTCCGTCCTTGCCAAGTCCTCCATCTCCATCTCCTCTCATGTGCGTGCGTGCGTGCTGCAGATCTGACGCCCCCTTGCTTCCTTGTGTCCGCGCACGGCCACGACAAGGGCAAGTGGACGACCGACGTGCTGGACCAGGAGGTGGAGATGCCATGGTGAGATCCTCCTCTGTTTCATTGAAACCCAGCCATATGGATGGATGGATGGATGGATGTGTTGGCATCAAGCTGACAGATGTACAACACACATACTTGCTATAAAAAATTGCAGCTGGTGCTGGTTAGGTGCGAGATGAATACTTGCACCTGCACCCTTTCTTCTTTTCTAGGTCAATAAATTCTAAAAAAATCCCCAATTTCTAGGGTTCGTTCTTAGCTACTGCCCCCCTAATACAGAGAAATAAAGATTGCTCCTCTCTCGACAACGCCATTTGATTTGGTTTGGTTTCTCTTGTCTTGATTCAAGGTCAAAGTGCAAAGATGGGTCACACGCCAAGGAGCCCTGCTCGTCGTCTCATCCGCTGGTCGGTCGTGTGTGCGCGCGTGCCACCTTCAACAGCAAGTTGATCCAATCCATCTCTTCCGCTGCTACTACTGCTCCGCTCCATGCATTTTTCCTGCCAAGGAGCGCAGGCGCTGCTCCGGGTGGCTGCTGTTGCGCCGAGCAGTAGATGACGCTGATCTCCATGTGCCGGCAACGACTCCTTGCAGGTAGCACATCCGCTGCTAGTCATTGGATTATGAAGTGTCAATATTATGTGCAGGACCAGGACAGAGCCACCATGTGGTCTTCTTCCGCTCCGACGCAAGGAGTGCTCCGACGCCTCCAGTCCGGTCTTCATCCGCCCCGCCATGTCCGGTAAGCAATCAGTACTCTTCTCTGCTCGCTCTCTCTCACGCTCATGCTCTGCGTGTTGCTAAACTATGTGCTTGCCATATTTGTTGATTTCTAGAGTTCATGATGGATGGTCTGTAGTGCCATATTTGTTGATTTCTAGGGTTCATGATGGATGGATGGATGGTCTGTAGTTCCATATTTGTTGAGCTTCTTCATGTAGGATCAGATCCTACTACTATTGTCAGCTACATTTGAAGTTTAGTGATGCTAAGTGTTGCACGGATGATATCTGGTTTACATGCAGCAGGGTCGCGAGAGATTTTTTCACATCGTTATTGCTTCCTTCAACATATTTGCTTGTACCGCTAAAATCTTGGTGGAAGAAACAACTCATCTTTCTTTTCTAAGACACAAACATAAATGTCTTCATTGTTACTTGAGCCTCTACCACATCACAATTGCTACTCAAGAACTATTCTTGACTTGGCTGTGAGTCAGATTTGTCATATATATGCTCCAGGTTCAGTCTTGGCTGATGGTTGTTAGTACAACAGTGCACTCCAATAATGGAAGATCTGAAATTACTTTACCATCTCTTACATGCAAGGTGTGTGCTGGAAGGCTTGGCCTCAGTCGGTGTCTTCCGTTGGATGGACCTGCTGTTGCCGGCACCCTTGCTGCTCTCCACCGACGTGCGGCTCGGCTCCCCTTTGCCTCCGGTAGACAGAATCGACTCCTGTGTGCGTAAGCCCATTCGTTCCTCTCTGCCCTGTTCTCATGCCCGCCTCTCTTGAAGATAGAAAGAGTGGATCTTGCTCATCTCGACAACCTTACAGGGGTCTGTCGGATGATGCTTCTTCAAGAACGATGAAGCCCATGTCCAGACCTACCCATCTCGATCTAGATAGTTATTCATTCTTTGTCGTCCGGTATGCAACACTGCTTAATTAAAATCTTCAGTTTCATTATATCTAGTAGAGTTACTCATGTAAATGAGCACACTATCATGTCCTGAATTTCAGGATGGATTACAGTGACGTGAACGCCAAACAGCAGGGTTCTCCCATGCCTCATCTCCTCCGTTGAATGCGCTCCAGTGACCACTTCGTCTCCGGCTCCGGGCTAGGTAAGCCATGCCATCCCTCTCCTCCTTGTGCTTTCTCTTCTGCTGCCCACGGCCATCCACATTGAGTCATGGTCATGCCATGGCAATTTCTATGTTGTGCTAGCTGTGACCTGTGATGCCAAACACTTGCGCCTCTCGTGATGATTCTGGTGCAATTGCTAGTGTCACCGTTCTAGTGGATTTTTAGCTCTGTTTTTTATCTAGCAGTCATGATATGATTGTTTGATTCCTGGGTTCCTGTACATCTGTCAAATTCTGCCATGGTTCTGTCCTAGGTACCCAAACAGTGCACTTCCTCATCAAGGGTTGTCCTTTAGGTTTCATATAAATTGGCAGGTTCAAATATGATCTTCAATCTTTTACTCCAGTGCTTTTCATAGCACCTCTAGCTTTTAATTGTACCTCCCCTTCTTTGAATCGCATGATACTATTTTATTTTGAATTTTTCGAGGGGCCTTTGTTTAGGACAGCCACACAGAAGAATGAACAAACACTGCTACTTTAGCAGAACTATAATTTTTCTGATATCCTTGTCATTCCTGTATATCCTATTGGATACTATTTCTAATTCGCTTGTGTATCTTCAGGTCATTCCTGTCAATGCTTCCCTCCTCCGTCGTCCGGCTCGGCTTCCGCTGTGCCTCCAGTGAACAAGTTCTTCCACTCTTGCTTCCACTCTGCTCTTTCTCTCATGCAAGTGCTTGCGGCCCACGGTAATCAAGCCATGGTGAATCTTATGCTGGCCATCGTGCCATGGCAAGTTATAGTGTTCGTTTATTTTCCATGCTTTCCCTGTTTGTTAATTGCAGTATCTTACATGTACTTATGCCCTCTTTTCCAGTGGGTAATCGTTTGATCCAAGGGTAAGATTTGCTCAAGAACCCACTGCAAGATAGCCGCAACAGTGTGCGTCCATTTCTGATTTCAGAAAAATACTCCATGTGCTGGTTTACCTCACCCTTTGAGATTTTAAATTTGATAAGTTGCTCCTCTCGATTGTAGGGCACTGCTGATGTTCTGGTCACCTTCGCCAGTCTCGGCAAGTTCGACAACAATGGGATATCCAAAGTAACGCAAACATAACACACATATACCTTGGTTCCCAGCAGCGCGATGACAATGGTTTGGCTGCAACTGTTGCGGTGGTGACCACCACATCATCTATTCTGGCAAGTCCCTGGTCTCCTTGTCTCTGTGCCCTTAGATGATCTGGCTACCGAGCCATGTCCGATTGTGTTGCTGGCATCGAGCCAATGATCGAAGGCTTGGTTATGTGGTCATGCTGTCAGTGGTGTGGCGATCTTTTGGCCACCACAATCTTTTGATTGTGACGATCCTGTTGTTGAAATTTTTGTCCCCGTGCTTTGCTTGTTAGCCCACTGTGCTACTGTATATGATAATTGTTGGGGTTTGGTACTTATTTAGGATCTTGGCATGCTGCTGTCTACGGTGTAGAACTTGATATGAAAGAAACACATATTTTTACTTGTACTGTCAACACTGCACTAAAAAACTGTAGCTTCTTCATTTTGTTGTTCTGTCAGGTCCTTTTACATAGGTATATGCATATTTTCCCTAAAGAAGCTCGCTATAAATGTCTCATGTATGAATGACTTGTGTTGATGTACATAAAATGCCTTTGGCTCTATCTGATTCTCAGCTTGGGTATTTGGTTAGCTGTAAAAGAAAAGTTGAAGCGTGTTGAATGGCATGTCAAAACTGATTATATGTTTGAAACGGTGATTTTTCCTAGTTACTACAAAAATAATGGTACATCATGTGGAACTATGCATTTCTCTTGAATGTTTTCGACGCATTCCTTATTTAATCTTCCTCGTTGTCTGGGATGTTTTGCAGCAACTCATCGTGATGTATGAAGAGGTTGGTCTTGGCAACCCACAACTCTCGTCGGAGTGTCCTGGTGCTTGTCAAGCTGAAGTGGCTGGCTACGTGGTGTGACGATCTGGGCTGTCAAGGAAAAGTAGGGGGACATCCCTACTTAGTGATCACAGGCACGAGTGAAGAGTGGATCCTCTTCCTTGCTGCAATCTTTTGCATGGGTAGTACTTGACTTGAAACAGAAGTACTGTAGTGTAATGTAATATTTCCCCTTGATATAGTTGAAGGGTGTCAAACTTTCTTTTGATCTTGGCTCCTGGGATGCATATATTTTTGGAGAAATATATGCATATTACTGTTTTTCTTTTAGATCTTGTGGGATGAACCAATGTAGAGTTTGGCATGTAACATTGCTGAGGATTAGGACATGCGCATTTTTGTCTCATAATATTGTCTGTTAAAGATGCAGTCAAAGGAAGTCCGGCCTGTTGTAGTAGATATCTTTTGATGTGTAGACTGCCAAAATTATTGTTGGTCACATGATGGATTTGTTTCTCTTTGAGTACCCACTTTGCTATAACCCGCCTATGCATATGGTGCCAGATTTGGTAAGGTTTGATATTGGCCATCGGGTGGCGGCGGAGTTATATCGGCGTTCATGCCATGACGGTGGCCTCGGCTGATGACCATCTTGTTTGTAAGGTCTTGTTGTCCTCCTTGCCATGGTGGTAGTGTTGAAATGCTGGGCTGATGACCATCTTGTTTGAAGGTCTTGTTGTCCTCCTTGCCATGGTGGTAGGGTTGCAATGCTGGGGCCTGATTTGGTCGCCTCGCACAGTAGTTTGGACTCCATTTGATAAGGAAAAGATAATGTGTGCCATCATAATTATGTGAGAATAACTTTGAATCCTAGTGATACTTTGATAAGACCGACGTGGTGCGACCCTTCTGTTTATAAAACTATACAAGTGATTTTTTTTAGTACCTTTGTTCTCATATATCAAATATATCCATGCGTATATATTTGGTGCACCCGTCTTCCAGTATCTTGGTAGCAGCGAGCACTGAAAGCAGATGCACGTTTGGAGAGTATTAGTGATTAACACGCATCTGATCTTATTAACTACTAGTAAGTTTGCACGTGCAAAGCACGATTAATCTTCTTAGAAATAATTCTAAGCCTCCTATGTTGTATCAAGATGTCTTTTGTCAGTTGGAGAACACATCTCTAATAGTATATTTGTGTCGTAGTGGTTATATAGCGGACATATATACCACCTTCAATTATCTCTGACATTTGCCAAATTGATGAAGTATTAAGAAATGAATCAATATCACTACATTTGATGCATGAATGTTATTTAATAGCAGGTGATACCTAATACCACATGCGTATACTTAATCCGGATCTTGACAAACTCATCATATGAAACCACAAAAGAAAATCCATTCAATCAATTACGCAAAATAGATTTATGAAGTACTGAATAGCAACAAAAGAAAACTGTAAATTAACTTTGCATCAGCCATGACTTGAGTACGCGCAAATTCCAGTGAAATCAATCATCCGACCCACTATTGTGTGCACAATGGATTATACAAAAAAGTGAAAGAAATAATGTCGACTTAATCTTTTAGTAAATCTAGTATGATTGGAGAAGCATGAAGATATTTTACTGACCTTGATGCCTAGTAGAAGCAAAATAATAGAGCACATAGACTTACCAATGGCTAGTTGTCATCATGTTTTTTTTTCATAAATATGCCATCACTGAATTTATTGTACCGACATCGCTGACTATCTTCTAAAAAGGATAAGACCTGAGCAATGAGCTATCAATTTTCCTTCACCAATATGATGGACCTCTCAAATGGGGCTTGTTGCAACCAGCAAAGATCCTATATCTTGTCACCCCAGGTTCGGAATATTAGCTTCAGCATAGCAACAACTCCAAGATTTGGAGTACTACTATCTACGCTATTTTTGTGCCTTTTCATATGAATAACAACATCTATAAGATCATCAATATGCATCTTTATAGTAAGGCAAAATGAAATAATAAGCATCTACATGATAACAGGAAGGTCAGTTTTATACTAGACTGCTTGTGAATGTACTTGATTAATCACATTGACTTGGTTTTTTCATATGGACAACACTATGCAGTTCCCTTCATCTTGGTGAGAACAAATGCATAGGTAAGACTTCTACACATCCAAAGGCCATAGTCGTCGCTTGAGCCTGGGTTGGTTCCCGGGGGGGGGGGGGGTTAGGGTTTAGGGTTTAGGCACCTGCTTGATGTCGACCACGGAATGGCACCAAGGGGGGGGGGCAACGTCCACCGGGACCTGCTCGATGTCGACCACGGAAGAGATACCACCGTTGACTATGTTGCTCGCCATTCTCCCCGCCAAGAAAGAGATCAAAGGATCCAGTTGGAGGATGCGAAGCTAGTGAGGCAGTTGTCCACGGAGCCGCCAGGATGGACGACGAATAACACTGAGGAACATGAGCGACCCCGACGGTCTGCTAGGCGGTGTAGGAGGCGGCTTCCAGACGGCTGGCTGTAGGAGGATGCGCCGTCCCCGACAGCCAAGCCAGGTGGTGTAGGAGGAGGCACCGTCCCCGACGGCCGGCCAAGCAGTGTAGGGAGGCGGCGCCGCCGACAAGCGAGGCGAGGCGATGGGTTGGGGCAACACAGAGATGGGAGGGGAGGCGTCGTGAAGGTGTGGCGGCTGGAGGCGATGGGGGGAGGC